>NC_056740.1:515127901-515280401 GCF_019279795.1 Protopterus annectens | reverse complement strand
AATTCTATTCCTTTAAAAAAACATGTATGTGACAAAGCAATTTAGTTAAACCAAACTTGCCAATAATAATAACAGTACCTGGTCTAATGCCCCTGCTGATTAACTGGGTTTGGTTAAGCTGGTGTCACACTCCAGAGGGAGTGGTTCTAAATCTTTGAAATACAGCCCAGCTTATACTTTCTTCTTTCTGGTTTTGGCTCTTCTATGCCTGGCGGTACCTGTTAAGGCACAAGGCCATGCTCCAAGCTCATCTGACAAGGACACCAAAACCATGGTCTACCTTCTGAAGCAATAATATCTGGAAGAGACTGAGGCATGCACTAGAGGTTATGAATGGAAAAACAATTATATCTGTCAGGAGGTATGGGAACACTTGGTGAACATGATAGCTATCACACACTCTGGACAGCAGGGCCATCAGAAGTATGATGACCTGATGAAGCACAAGTCAGTCCAACTAGCTGAGTGGGTAGACCAGGTAGAAACAAGAAGGCCAGAACTCTATGGTAAGTTATATGTTAAACATAGATTTAACATATAATAAGGTTGAATAATTAAAGGTATTTGATACAAGAAATATATGTACCTACAGAAATACATCTGTAATGTTATTGCAATGATAGAAAAGAAAGCATAAACATATCTCTACACAGAACTGCATCTGAATACAAATGTATGGTAATTTAAGTGATAACATAATTGTATTGTCTATATAAATACAAATGAAAGCTGCATAAGTAAAATAATAATCTGCCCATGTATGTCTGAGAAACAGAGATATACATCAGCATGCATAAACTTTCAACTAACTGTTCATGTATAGAAAGAAAAAACGTGTTTGTATTTCCATATTTTCATTTAGTATTGCAATCTACTTAGGAAGTACTTAATTTACATGCAGACAGTTTGTGTTGGCCAGGAAATATTTATTGGTTTAGTACTTGTATAAGAAAGTCATGCATTCCACATTTATAACTGCACATAAAGCATGGCTGAAGTCAGTCAAGTGCCACACCCTAGTCAGAGCAGAGGTTGGAAGAGGGGTGGGTTGTAGTGTGAAATGAATGTCCACCATATACTTTAGTGAGAAATGACCAATACTTTTATCTCTCTCTCTCTACATCTGCCTACATGTTTAAATCATCTCCTTATATGCTTTGAATTAGGTAAAAAAATTAGTAAGCACACACTTTTGAACAGCTTAAGAAATGAAAACTTCCAAGACTTGACACATTATTCTGCATGTCTGCAGATTCTGACCGAATTCAGAGACTGTTAAATGCAAAGCATAATATATGTATACATATATAGCCATCCATCCTCAGCCCATTTTACCATTTATATCTATAACTATATATATATATATATATATATATATATATATATATATATATATATATATATATATATATATATGGTTTCACTTCATAATCTCAAAATGCTGAAATACCGAATTTCAGCATTCCGAGATCATGAAGCTGAACCATTCACAATACTGAATCTCACAATCACGAATCACACAATCATGAACATACATACACCACATAACACACACACCATTCCACCCACAGCACCCACACCAAACAACCCTACACTACATATAAGCAGGGGTCAAGCCCCCCAGCACTCCCCACACCCCCCTACTTATATATACCAACTCTGAGATCGCACATAACATAAAAAAAAACTCACACCATGGCATTCTCCACTCACTCGCACACAAATACACATCACACATACACAAACACCAACAAATCCAACACTCACACTCACAGTTACACCTCCCTACCCTTACCCACACATACAATGCACAAAAACACACACAAACACTCACTCACCTGCAATTTCAGGCACCATAGTACTTCAAGCGACGTACCGAAAATGCATAAGCACAAATTCAAGATATTCAAATTCTCTCTTATGCACTTTCGGCATTCTGAATTTTTGGCTTCATGATCTTGGAATGCTGACATTGGTATTTCAGCATTTCGAGATTATGACGTGAAACTATATATATATATATATATATATATATATATATATATATATATATATTATTCCACCAAAACTGTACTTGTTTGTAAGTGTCAATAAAGGGAAGATTAGCAAAGTATGAGAATTTGTATACTTACATATGTATATATATATATATATATATATATATGAACAGATGCAGGGTAAGGAAATAAATGCAACGGCTTAAAAAATAATCATATAATGTTAATGGCAAATTAGTGAAATGCAGGTAAGCAGTTATTGTCTTATGCCTTCTCTTTACAGATGACGGTGACATATCCTACAACATGCAAAAGCAGGAGAGGAGCTTAAAAAGACTTGCTGAGTCTGCCGGTAGGCCTGAATAAAGTAGTAAAGTAATAAATTACACGGTGTGTTTAACTGATTTCATTAATACATGTATATATATATATATATATATATATATATATGTGTGTGTGTGTGTACCTATATATATATATATATATATATATATATATATATGGGTCTAGGACAGTGTACAGAAAGACTGTTTCACCGAAAGTGAAACGGGCTGTCACAGTTTCACGAAAGCACTTTTTAACAAAAAAGTGCTTTCGCGAAACTTTCGTAAAAGTACAGGGAATTGGGGGGAAGTGGTAGTGGGTGAGATCGGACTACAGTGGGGATAAGGGAATATTCCCTTTTCCCCACTGTAGTAAGATCTCGGAGTGAGAATATAAAAGTATGGGGGTGTGGGGTGCAGGGGTCTATATATAGATATATATATATATATATATATATATATATATATATATATATATATATATATACAGAAATAATTATTTAATAACTAATGTAATGAAGCACCAGATTCCATTCAGTACATTTCTACAAGTAAGAGAAATATGTTCGTATTTATTGCAGTAGTTCTGTCTTTAGCTCATTTCATTAGTGTATATAAAGAAATAAAAACACACAAAACTGCCATCAAAACTTTAGAACTCACTTGTCCTGCACTAAACAGATCCAGAATAAGGAGCAAAACACCAGGACTTGGAGATGGCTGTAAAATCCAGTATAAAAGTCTTTATTCCACACAAGGGCTTCTTATATAAAGAAATAATTGAAAGAGAGTACTAACTGAAGCAACAGAGTTCATTGAGTACATTACTGCAAAGAAGAGTGAGAGAAATATCAGTAAAGAAGTGCCTTTATGTGATTTTATAAGATCTAAGCATTTATAATGGGTGGTCTTATTGCAATATCTCAAACAAATGCAAATCAGGCACAAATATCATCACTGTGTACAGCAGACTGGAACATGTCAATCCCACCATTACTTGATCCCAAACACTGTCCTGCCAAGGAAGCATAAGCACTTCCCATAATAATGTCACCCCAAATCTGCATAAGTACCTCCCATAACGTTACCCCAAAGTCTGCATAAACACTTCCTATACATTCTGTCTTAATTAAATAAAGATTTATAAAATAAAAATGCTTTTAGATAATAAATGGAGTACTGAATAAAATGATGCATGCTTTTATTGTGTGTATTTTCTCTTTTCTCTCCCCTAACCATTTTTCTGTTTTCTTATTTTAATTATGCATTACTTTCTACTTTGCTATTTTATTTTTTCCATTTATGTGTATTTTCTCACACACACACACACACACACACACAACCACACACATCTCTGACATCAATGATTGCTCACCTTTTGCCCATCTAGGGACATCCTCACAGGTTTGGGGTGGTAGTAGTGGTCCTGCAGGCACCCCAGCATGGGAAGCCTTGCTAGCCTCACTGAATGGTGGCTTGTGGACTTGTTTGAGGGCATGATGAAATGGTAGTTGATAGGCAGGTGCTAATGTCTCAGTAAAAA
This sequence comes from Protopterus annectens, assembly GCF_019279795.1. Classification (NCBI taxonomy): domain Eukaryota; kingdom Metazoa; phylum Chordata; order Ceratodontiformes; family Protopteridae; genus Protopterus; species Protopterus annectens. The sequence goes on along the minus strand of NC_056740.1, from coordinate 515,276,538 downwards.
ACGCTGAATACATGCAGTACCAGCTGGTGCTGATGACTGCTCCAACATAGGCTCTACCCCCGTAACATCGGAGTCATCCACTCCCGCCATCTGGCAGTGAAAATGTTAAAAGCTCTGTGGTCTGGGACTCCTGCTGGTGCATCTTTAGCCCTTCTTCCTTTATCCCTACACTTATACCCTCTTATCTATTTCCCATTCAAACTACCCTCTTACATAAAAAAAAATTTTGAAAAAATAGGGGAGTCTATCCCTTGCCAGAAACATTGTGCTCCGCCTCTCCCATTTCCTCCAACACACTCATCTTTATGTTTTCCTTCTATGTTTCCCTCTTTATTGTGTCTCCCCTTTTCCAATCTTTCCTTTCTCCCCCTTTCTATCCTTTAATGCAACCATTAGGATGGCCACTTTATATTTAAATATTAATATTAATAATAAAAGCTATGCTGGTTGTCACTTTCCTTAGGTCTTTGAGGATGACTGGGCATAGTTGCATCCATCCACGTTATCAGAATACATTCAAAGTTATATGAAGCCTACGGCTTTTACATAGTACTTTGTATTTACTTAATGCTTAATTTAAGGTGCTTTACATTTTTGGCCTAAATAGGCGAGTTTTTCAAAATGTTTTTGCTTTTCCTTATTCAGCATAAATAGCATGTGCTTAGCTTATTTGCATATAAGCTTAGAGTGACGTTTCGCTGCTAATCACTATGTAGCTGTGAACTGCCAGACTACAAATACGACCCGTAGACAGAACTCTGTCTAACATGGGTAAAGGTCTTCTGAAACGATACCCTTTTTGTAGATTTTAGGCATACCCTTGACATGACTGATCATTCATGTCTCCTCAATGACCTCTTCTTTAGGTTGTAATGAAGTGCCCATCAAATGCTTTACAGAGTATATTTCCATCAAGCTTATTGACGTGTACTATGACAAATGTACCATAAATTCAACAGCCTTTTATTCTAGAATTTACTAAAGATTTGTCACTGGGCTAATATTCTTCTCAATCTGGATTAAAACTCTAGCCCTTGATTTTTCTGAACAACACCAAATTATATATCCCAGCAACCTTTTTAAGTTAGACTGCAGTAAAGCTGATCACGCACAAACTTTATTAAACATGACAAAAAAAGCATACTACATGACCACTCAAATTAAACATCAGAATAATCCACAGAAGTTCTGACGGGTCATTAACTGCCTACTGAAGCCTGGACATACCACAACCCCTCCTCCAACCTCTACCAATACCACTGATGATACACAGTACAACTCCTACTTTATCAACGCTATCCTATCACTTGTAAAATACAACATTAATACCCATCTATCATTTCCTACTCATATTTTAGATTCACTCAACTCCTTCTCAATTAAGCTTATACAAACTGGACCCATAAAAAAACTTCTTTCTAAACTTAAACTCGCAACCCTCGCTGCAGATCAGCTTCCCAGTGACTATCTAAAAATTGCATCAGGCGTGATTTCCTTCACAGTTTCTGTCTGTATTAACTGGTCCATTAAAGAACAACACATCCCAAAAACTCTGGAAAACCTCTCATATAATCCCACTACACAAAGGTGGGACATCCACTGAACTCAGCAACTACAGGCGCATAGCTGTTCTCCCTCTTTTTGTTAAGATTCTTGAAAAATGTGTTCACACACAACTACTACAATATCTATTACACAACACTCTACTATCCCCTTCTCAACTTGGGTTTAGGCCTAAACATAGCACCACTACAGCCCTCATTAATTTCACTAATTCAATTAACCAGCTCAGAAACAATGGTCACCATGTCTCCTCTATCTTTCTGGATATGTCAAAAGCTATTGACACAGTTTTCAGCTAGACACTTTTCAATGAATTAGCCTCCCTAAATCTAAGTCCACTCTGTTATGGTTTCTTAACTATTTATCAGACTACCAACAAGCAGTCAAATGGAATAATGAACTATCACCCCTGCTAAATGTCTCAGTCGGTGTACCCCAAGGGTCAATACTTGGTCCACTACTATTCTCTGCATTCACAAATAAATTATCCATAGCCACTCAACATGCAATAATTATTCAATATGCTGATGATTCCTCCCTTATTTGTTCCACACCCTCTATCTCCTCACTCCTTCAAATAACCCAAAAATCCTTTAATGACATTGAAAGTTGCCTATCTGATGATCAAGTTGTTGTCAACCCAAATAAAATTCTAAACTCATGCGCTTTACTAGTAAAAAACACATAGGCAGCATCCCCCCCTTTACCATCCTGTCTTCCAATAATAGTATAATAGAACCAGTAGAGTATATTAAGCTCTTAGCAGTGACCATTGACAACAACCTGAGGTTTAACAAGCACCTAACCATACCCATCAAAAAGGTACAATAACAAACTAGGCTCACTCTATAGGATCAAACATTTCCTAACTGATCCCACCAGACAAGCCATATCTAGAACCCACCTACTTTCCACCCTCCTCTATGCTTCACCTATACTTACAAACCTCATAAAAACAGAGTTAAATAAACTGGAGTCCTGATACAACAAAATAGCAAGATTTGCCTCAAACATCCCTTACAGATCACACCACTGCAATGCATTGAGGCATCTAAAATTGCTACAACTTCCTTATCTTCTGACCTATAACCAACTAACCTTCATACACTATATACTCAACTACCCAAATAGCTGTCCCTCTCTCAAATACCTTTTTCATCTTTGCTCTAGCTATAGAACACTAAGGTCCACCAACAAAGGCCTGCTAACAGTTATCAAATTTAACAACGGCTTTGGGGATCCCATCTTCTCTGGCCACTTATCTAAACTTTGGAATACACTACCACAAACAATAATTAATTGCATCAATACAACTAAATTTAAACATCTATTTAAGGAACACCTCATCAACAACTGGATGTGCTCCTGCACAAACCCAGGCAGAATATACTATCTCTCCCATATCGCTCGACCAGGTCACATTATCTTATTTGATGTCACTTCCAGCTTTCTGTCCCCCTCCCTCTAATTACTAGCATGAATTGACACCAAAAGTCCTGCCTCCCCCCTTTTCTCACTTTCGTACATATCTTGCTCTTTACCACTGTTGAGTCTAAGCACAGATCTTTTTACTCCTTACATTTGGTATTACTCTGCAAGGAATATGTTTACTCCCTTTGTGAAATCACTGTGTGTATTAGATACGTTACTACTGCCCTGTGGTCTGAATAATGCCACTGTCTTATATAGGTTAGAAAGAAATATGGTGTAACTTCTTCTCTGCCTATGTTAAAATATTGTAGCTACATGGAATGTTACCATTTTAAATATGGCTATGTTAATCTTTTATATGGTTATTTGTACATTTCTTTTTGGAGCTTTTCTCACTGGCCCTCCACTGAGAATGGGTGCTTGGCCCAGACAGACCATCCCGGGAAACAAATGCAAAATAAAAATAAACGCAATAAATGAAATAAAATTTTGCCTTTATTTAGGTTTCAGCAAATTTGCACACATGCCAGTAGATGAAAAGTCACTTTGAATATCCAATAACCACTCGATAGCAGTCCTGGACACTCACTGTAACACAATCCTATGACACAAATGCTTGACCTTCCATATGTTAAAGTAAAAAAGTTTATTAAAATCCATTGACAGTCAGATTAAGTGCTTTCGCCCACCCACCATGGGCTTCATCAGAATCTGATTCTTCAATTAAAATCACACAATTTATACACTCAGTCAGGAAGTGAATAAATAGATTTTCACATGTATCAATCAGCAATACAAGCAATGGTGCGAATGCTGTTGAACACACATATAAAAATCCAATTACAATTCCTTATCAAAAATGCCTAACTAAGAAAATAATCCACGATTACTACACATTATAAATTTTCCTTTTTTATAATTGTGCTGTATATAAAAGCTCTCGCTTGTAGGACAGGTTTTATAGATACTATACCATTAATACCAGGAAAACTAGTGGCATTTAGTGGCAGCTGCCACCTTACCTCCTTCTCCTCAAGTAGTATTTTATAATTACCACCACTAGGGTCAGTTTTTAAGGTATCTATTATAGCGAATTTAAACATCCTACACTCTGGGATTGCTGCTAAATGTCTGTATAGGGCATTGTTAGTGTTACATTTCCTTATTTCATATTGATGTTCATATACCCTATTTTTTAATGATCTATTAGTTTTACCCACATAATATGCGGGCATGAAATACATTTAGCTAAATAGACTCCATGTTTAGTGTGACAGTTTCCTTTTTTAAAAAATATAGATGTTTTGTTTACATTTTCAAGTATAATTTTCTCTATTTCCAATATTGCATGACATGAACTACAGTTTCCACATTTTTTAGTACCCTTATGCATATCATCTCTAGACGGTATATAGCACTGACTCTCAAATCTATCCTTGAAGTTCTTCCCAGTTTTGTGTACAAAAGTAGGTTTCTCCTACTAAATTATATACATCTCTGTCACATTTCAAGATATTCCAATTTTTACTAATAATGTTCTTAATACTCATTGCTGGTGAATTATATTCAATAAAGCAAGCTCTCTTAAATGTGTCATTTTTATTTATCTGGACTGACACCTTAAAAACTGACCCTAAAGGTGATAATTATAAAATACTACTTGGGGAGAAGGAGGTAAGGTGGCAGCTGCCACTAAATGCCACTAGTTTTCCTGGTATTAATGGTATAATATCTATAAAACCTGTCCTACAAGCAAGATCTCTTATATACAGCATTTAATTATAAAAAAGGAAAATGTATAATGTGTAGTAATTGTGGATTATTTTGTTAGGCATTTTTGATAAGGAATTGTAATTGGATTTTTATACTTGGGTTCAACAGCATTCATAGCATTGCTTGTATTGCTGATACATGTGACAATCTAGTTTTTATTCAGTGGCTGACTGAGTGTATAAATTGTGTGATTTTAATTGATGAATCAGATTCTGATGAAGCCCATGGTGGGTGGGCGAAAGCACTTAATCTGTCAATGGACTTTTTATAAACGTCTTTACTTTAACATATGGAAGGTCAAGCATTTGTGTCATAGAGTTGTGTTACAGTGAGTGTCCAGGACTGCTATCGAGTGGTTATTGGATATTCGAGGTGACTTTTCATCTACTGCTGCCTGTACTTAATTCTTGGTGACTTCACATCCAGTATGGACTCACTGGATGATATACCTTCCATTTTCTACCCCGTACACCGAGAGGAGATACATAGACTTCATTTGGAAGTTGCTATTATTAAAGGGGAACTGACATGGTTGGTTGACCTCATTAGCCAACCGGGAAGTACGCTGCCTAATGCACAGCGTTCAGGTAATGGAGAGATTGAACATGCGGGTCCAGTTCTTAACTCCTGTGAGAGAACGGGGATCCAGGAATTAACAAACAACATGTGGAGCTTGTCATCTCCATTTAAACCTGGTTTGGATGCCCATGGTAGCCAGGAACATAGTATTAATATAGACGAAGATGAAGAACATCAGGGGTGTGGGGCTAAGCCTAAACAAATGGCTCCCAAATGGACTTACAAAGCAGTAGTTAACCAGAACAACAAAAGAGGTACTGTTAAATATTTTGTCACTGACCAAACTACAAGTGCTTTTAGTAATGTTGGGATAAACCAGTCAAATCAACCCAATTTTGAGACTTTTTTGTCATTTAACTATAACTTTGATAACAATAAAAGTATTACTAGCACACTTGCTGATAACTCTAATACAGGTTACAAGTTGGTTCATAGGTAGGTATTAGCCTATTGGCCCTATGGACTATATAAGCCTAGCCAAAAAGGTACCCTGACTTTCACCACCCAAGAAAATTATTTTCCTGTGCCCCTGTCAAGCAGAGCCACAGAGGTGATCTCTGGGGTGAATTTCCTATTTCCCATCAAATCATCAAGATTTTTCTTGAAGAGTGCTAATGAGGAGCTTTTTTTGATATAGATAGGTAGTTTGTTTACAGAGTATGGGAAATCTCTGGGACAGGAATCTATCCCTCCAGCATGTTCTGTTTATTGTGGTGACAAGGTTTGGGTCTCTACAGCATGTAGCTCGGAGGGATTGGGATTTCTTTAAGTGGAGCATGTCCAACAGCTCTGTGTTTGACATAGCCTTGTATGTTAGGCAGAGATCGCCTCTGAATAGGCAATATGCGATGGAATAAGGCTGTAGTTTTTTGAGGCGGTCTGCATAGGGCATCTGTTTGAGGCCGGTAATCCTCTTTGTGAGGTATTTCTGTGGCCTTTCCAGTTGTTGTAGATGTTTTGTGAGGTACATACCAAAAGGGGCATTGTACTCTATAATGGGTCTAATGAGTGATGAATAGAGGGGAACAATGATCTCTTTTTTCCAGGATTAGAAACCTTTTGTGATGAGGTGTGCCACATAGAAGGATTTCCTGACTACTGTGGCGATGTGATTATCAAAGGAGAGACTACTGTCCACCTGTGTCCCAAGGTCTCTTATCACAAATTCGGTGTTAAGTAGACCACCACCTATGCAGTAGCTCATGGGTACAGAGCTTTTACCAAAGGGGATGACAATGCACTTTTGGACATTGAGCTTGAGGCCATGGCTTTGACACCAGGCATCTGTCTCAGTGAGGCCCTTTTGTAGGATGTCCAAGTCATTAGGAGTTTCGATTATGGTTCCTAGTTTGCAGTCATCTGTGAACTTTGTTAGCAAAATACCTTCTGTGTTAGCCTCTACTTCAGAAAAGTAGATACCAAACAGGACAGGACCCAGGACTGAAACCAGTGGTACTCCACTTGTCACTGGTCTGAAGTTGGATTTGGAGTCTGCTACTTTCACAGTGTGGGTTCTGTCAGTGAGCCAGTTGGCAACCTATCTTGTGACATAGGGATTTATACCTAGTTTAATGAGTTTATCTATAACTCCAGAGTGGGGGATGGTGTCAAAAGCCTTAGCGAGATCTAGATAGGCTGTGTGAACCACCTTATCCTTGTCTATGGCTTTGGTGACTGCTTCAAAGAAGTCTGTCAGGTTTAGGAGACATGATCTGCCTTTTACAACCCCGAACTGGGTGAGTTCCAGAGTTTGGAGATTACCAATGTCTTTGTTTATAAGTTCCATGATGATACATTCCATGGCCTTGCAGACCAGGCTCTTTATGCTAATGGGGCAGTAGTTCCAGAGGTCCGTGGTGGCTCCCCCTTTGTGGAGTGGGACAACTGTCACTGTGTGCCATTCAGTGGGCACAAAGCCTGAGGTGAGGCTATGATTGAACATGGTGCTTAGGTGGGGTGGCAGTTCATTCTGTAGTTCATGTAGAAAGCAGCCTGGGATGTTGTCAGGTCCCATGGATGCTGTGTTCTTGGTTTTGGTGAGTGTGGTTTTTACCTGTGCAGCCGTGATTACAGGAACTTTGCATTCTTCCAGTATAGAGATGGGCCCTTTAGGGGGTGAGAGAGGGGTAAAGTTAGCACTGAACTTATCTGCCAGGATGTTGGCAATATCAGTTGGTTCTGTATATTTAGTGCCATTGTGCTGTAACTCAGAGCAGATCTGAGTGTTGCCATTGAGATTCTTGACATAGCTATAGAATGCTTTGTGGTTACCTTTAGAGTCAGTGGCGATTTTGTTTTCATAACTAGCTTTGGAGGATTTTATGAGAAATCTCAGCTTCTTACTGAGGCTGACCAGGGAGGTCCTCCAATCATGGAAATTTACTCTTTTTTGCAACTGTTTCTTTCTTCTGTTGTAAAGTTTGTTTATGGCAGGGGACCACCAGATTGGCTTTCTTTTTTTGGAGGAAAGCATCTTGGTTCTGTTAGGGACAGCATAATCAATGCACTTGTGTAAGTGCTTATAAAGTGCATTTGTGTAGGATTCAGCAGTTGTACCTCTATTGTCCATCTGCATGGGTGTCATGAAGTTTGCCACTTCTGTCTTAAGAAGCGTGAAGTTGGCTTTGGAGAAATGTTTTACGGTGGTTTCCCTAATGGAGGCTGGGGGGTGGGATGTTGATGTCTAGGGTGATTAGCTTGTGGTCGGATCTGACCATCGAGGAATTGACCTCTGGTGTGGAACACCGGTCGCCCATGTTGGTAATGACCAGGTCTAGGATATTGCTGCCCCTGGTGGGGGTATGGATAAGTTGAGCCAAGGCGTTGGAATTTATAGAATTCCAGAAAACGGTGAGCAAAAGAATTTTCCCAGTTAATGGTGGGGTAGTTGAAATCGCCCATTATAATAGTTTCCAGTGTCTCAAGAAATGAGGAGTGAGAATCTTGGAGCATGGTGTGGGATCTGTAGCAAGTTACAGTTTGGACTGCGGTCTTGCCCAGAGTTAGTTGCACTAGGATAATCTCAGATGCATCATGCTGAGCAACTAGCCTGGAGGTGTGGATATCCTTAATAAATATGGACACGCCTCTGCCTTTAGTGTTTTGGTCCAGGTTAGGTGGCCAAAAGGTGTGGTATGAATTATAGCCTGGTAATGCAGGGGTGCTCTCTGGAGCCTTGAACCAGGTCTCTGTCACTGCACAGATGTCGATGTTCTCCATTTTAAGGAGTGCCATGAGTGAATGCATTTTGAGGTTTAAATTTCTAGCACTGAGTAGCATTACCCTTAGAATTTGCTTGCTTGTACCTGCTATGGTGGTGAATTTGTCATTTGAACCTTGCCTAAAAAAGGCACTATAGGGGTAGCAAGAGCCTTAGCCAGTATCCGGAATCACAAGGGCGACAAGTGTAGCCCATCTTCTGGCAAAGCATCATGGTTTGTCAATCATGTCATCCCAGGCAGACAGATACTGGATCCCCTTAGAATGACACCAGAAGCTTAGCCAATTGTTGAAGGAACTGATACTTGACATGGAGAAAAAAACCTGAAAAATTCAAAATAACACAGATGAATAATGCCTATTTTAATCATTGTATTGCAAGTAAAATTGCACCTCAAGGATTGCGTTTTTTAAGATATCACTGGGTATTGATTTGGATGAGACAGCAATTAGAGAATGTAGTAATATGTTTGACAATTTTGGCTTTTAGTTTATGAAATGTTTGATACGACACAATGATGTTAAACTAAGTAAGTTAATTAATAAAGTTGACATATTGAATGACAAAATTACTAATGATTTAATATTCCAGCAGTGGGAAGGGATTTATTGGAAGCAATTCACCAATGTTAATAAAAAATGTGAGAAGATATACAACAACAAATGTGAAAAGATACTTGGGGATATGGAACAGTATCAGACACATGATGCCTACCTCTGGAATAAAAGAAATGTACAAAGTGTTAATAATGATAATGCTGTTAGCATTAGTGGACAAACACTTGGTAAGAATGATTTTAAGAACAGTAGACAACATTATGGAAATTTTCACAGGACCAAAACATGGAGATATGGAGACAACCATTACACACACTGGGATTCAGGACAGGGTCAGTATCAGAGCAAGGGAAACAGATACAAGGACAAAGAACACAGGAGATAGTTAATAGACATAAGGTCATTTACACATCAGAATTTTAACATTTACAATTATACATCCTTGGAGCTTACTAAAGAACATTTTTCATTAGATGCCAAAGGGATGAAATTTGTACCTACTGACAAATTCAACTTAGTGGATGCACTTATAGAAACAATATTATTTTTAGGATGTTAAATTTGGCAGTGTTCTTTAAGGATAAGGGAATTAATTCTGATTCAGATTTTATTAAGAGACAAAGTACTTTTAATCCACTCGACTATTGCTACTTTAGAAAAAGTTGTTATAGAAGATTTATACAGGTTCTTTGAGGGGAAGCAAATATAGATAAAAATATGGTGGATTTAATTTGAACAAAGCTAAGTGGGAGGTTCTGCACAGCTTGTGTAAGGATTTGTCTGTTAGAATTATCAAACCCGACAAAGGTGGGGCCATTGCATTATGTTATAATGCTGACTACATAGGCTATCAACCACAAGTACATTTTTAAGCCTAGCCACACATACCAAATCTCTGACAAGTTCTGATGCCCTTGATAAGTGTAAGCAGGGGCTTGGAGATGAAAACATTTACAAGCAGGGACCTGTGAGATGAACCATTTACATGTTGTTGCCTGTGTCCATTAGAGATATAGCTGCCAAACCAGGGATGAATTTCCTGTTACCCATCAAAATGTCTAACTTGCACTTGAATTATTAGGGAGGAACCCTGTTTCACACTGATGGGCAGCCTGTTCCAGAGATGAAGTAGTCTCTGGGATACATACCTGTCTCTCCAGCAGGTCCTATTTATATAACAGGCAAGATTTAAGTCTTTAGAATGGGTAAGTCTGGTGCTGTTTGTTTTATGGATATGCAGGAGGTTCATCAGAGTAGGGTTTGACAATGCCCTGTATGCCAGGCATATATCTCCCCTTAAATGCCTGTAGGAGACAGAATACAGGGATAGGGCATTGGGAGGTCTGCATAGGACATTTTACTTATGCTCTGCATTCTTTTCATGAGAAGCCTCTGTGGGCATTCCAATTGCTGGATATGGCTGGTTAGGTACATAAAAGGGGGCACTGTAATCAATGATAGTTCTGATGAATGACAAATGCAGTGGAACAATGACTTCCTTGGACTTAGATGCCATACCTTTGTTTATAAGTTGCACAGTATAGAATGATGTCCTCACTACTGTAGACATGTGATGGTCAGAGGCTAGATTACTGCCTATGTGTGTGTGTCCCTAAGTCCCTGACTACTGGGTCAGCTCTAAGGGGTGTGTTGTCAGTATGATATTTACCATGGGTGGATGACTTCCCAAAGGATACTGTTATTCATTTCTTGACATTTAGTTTTAGTCCGTAGCTCTGATACCTGTTGTTTGGCTGTGTCAACCCTTCCTGGAGAGCATTTGTGTCAGTGTGGGATTCAATGACAGCTTCTAATTTGCAATCATCTGCAAATTTAGTCAGCCAGAGACCACTGACATTGGAACTGACTTCAGAGAAGTAAATGCCAAAAAGGAGCGGTCCAAGGACTGATCAGTGAGGAACTCCACTTGTGACTAGTTTCTTTGTAGAGGCAGTCTCCCCAATTCCAACTTCCTGGGTCCTGTCTGTGAGCCAGTTGGCTATCCATCAGGTGACATATGGGTTTGTACCTAACCTCTTGAGTTTGTCAGCAATGCCTGAGTGGGGTATTGTATCAAATGCCTTGGCCAGGTGAAGGTAGACAGATGAAACATTTTGCCCTCATTCATTGCTTTGGTGAATTTCGCAAAGAGGTCCACTAGGTTGAGTAGGCATGACCTGCTCTTGATGAAACCAAAGTGCATTGGATCTAGTGTCTGGAGGTTTACTATACCACTGTTGATCATTTCCATGATAATTCTTTCCATGGCTTTACATATAAGACTAGTGACACTTATGGGTCTGTAATTTCCAGGGTCTTAAGGTGGCCTACCTTTGTGCAGAGGGATGACTGTTGCTGTTCTATATTCATGAGGCACAAACATTTGGAGGCTACAGTTAAATACCAATTCAAGGCAGCCTAATAGGTCATGTTTCATGCTATTTAGAAGGCATCATGGGATATTGTCTGGGCCCATTGATGCAGTGTGCTTGGCATTACAGAGAGCATTAAGGACCTGTTCCCTAGTGATAGCAAGGGGAGTTAAATTTGGTGGTATTTCCTGAGAGAAGGTTGAGGCAGAGAGAGGGGCAAAGTTGGAGTTCATCAGCCAGTAGTATTGCTATATCTTCTGGCTCAGTATAGGTGGTTCCATTTATAGTGAGCTCGCACACAATTGTGTATTGCCTTTGAGGTTGCAGACACAATTAAAGAATGATTTGTGGTTGGCTTTGGTAGACTTTATTCATCCTCTGAGTGGTGTGTTTAGTTTGAGACTGCTTGTATCCTGCTGGGTGCAGCAGCTCCTAATTTTTGCTGTGCTTTTCTGCCTTCTGTTATATAGCCCATTGATTTTGTGATTCCACCAGGGTGGTTTACTTTTTGAGTTAGTTTTGTACTTCTTCCTGGTGGGTACAGCTGCCTCTATGCAGCTATTAATATGCCTGTAAAGGGTTTCTGTGAACAGTTCTGCATAGGCAGCAGTGTTCTCAGGGTTTATGGGGACTTGAAATTTTGCCAGGTTATTACTTAATAGCAGGAAGTTAGCCTTAGAGTAGCTCCTGAATATTCTAGATTTAGCTGGGGGGTCCAGATTTTATTTTTACTTCAAAGGAGACCATTTTGTGGTCTGTACTTACCAGGGAAGACATTACAGTTGGGGGTGTGCAGCACTCTCCTATATTTGTGAGGACCAGATCCAGTATGGTTGCACCCAGGGTTGGTGTTTTGACAATCTAGTCCAGGGAGTTTACAAAAATCCAGGAATCTCTATGCCTTTATGTTTGGTGTCATATAGGATTTCCAGTTAATAGTGGGGTAATTAAGGTCACCCATGAATATGGTATTGGGCTGGATTGTGAGTGTTTCCAGTAAGTTTAAATACATGGTATTGGTTTCCTGTGTCATAGAGGGGGACCTATAAGTTACAAGGAAGTGGTATTGGATTTTGCTGATGGTGATTTGAAAATGGAGCAACTTAAGTACATTGTCCTGTTTGCCCAGCCTTAAGATATATTTATTTTTGATGTAACTCAAGACACTTCACCCTTTATCCCCTGTCTGTGTAGTAGCTGGTATAAATGTGTGGAATGCATTATAATCCTGCACTTTTTGTGTGCTCTCACCACACAGATGTCAGCATTCTATAAGATGAAGAGAGCTTCTAGGGAGTGGAGTTTTTTGTTTACACTCCTAGCATTGAGCAGTAATACTTTTAGATTTTCTTGGTTTTGATTTGCTATTTTGGAAGTACTTTCAGGTTCAACGACATTTCTAATGCCTGGCATCATCATGGCATCTGACTTAAAAGTTCTTGGTGCCTTCCCATTAGAAAAAGGATGACAGTTCATTTCTCTGTTATGAAATCTGCAGTGTCTCATCTAAACGTCTATCTGTCCCTTGTCAATAAACTTTCATCTGCTATGCCACACTATTCCTAGAGGGTTGAAGTCCACTTACAATAGATCTTAGGTTCATAGGTTCATAGATTAGTACTAGGCTAACTGCCCCTGTGAGCCATTTTAAGTCTAGCCAATTATCCTCTGTCAGATTCAAACCTGGTACCTTGTGTTTGTAAGGCAAACACCTTAACCATTAGGCCACTCTTCCAACCCCCTTGTTTGTATTGGTGACTTCTGAAAATCCTAAAAAATAACTACTGCTTGGAACTCTCTCTCTGTCAAAATCAGAAGTATCCTCACTTTCTCTATCCTTAAAATTTCATTATATTTTTGAACATGAATATCATCCTCCAGACTGAGTACCCAGCTATGACAATACAAGCTGCTTTATTGCTGAAAAGTATTATGTTAAAATAACCACTTAGTTCTCATTTTCCAGAATATTCCTGTTTGTGTTACCTAATCTTTAATAAAAGATTTCCACTATATTTACACAGATTACATAAGTTCTTCTTTATGCTTTACTATTCTGCATGACATGTATATACTGCTGTAAAATGGTTCTACTCTTAATGTGCACTGTCTGGCCTTGCAATGATTCTGGAACAGCCCGAGACTGGAGAAAGTAATTTTGAAGCAGCCTATCCACCCAGCAAATAAATTAGTTACTTAATGAATTAAAATTAATAAAAAAAAAAAAAATCACCATTTGCTGGAGATGCTAGATGCGAGCATCCAAGTAAAGCTCAGGAAGGTTAATTGGGAATGTGTCTGCTCATTCCTTGTTAGTGATACATCACCGGGCAGTGAGCCCTCAGCAGGGTCATTCCCTGTTAGTGATACACATCAGTGGGCAGTGAGCCCTGAGCATGCTCATCCCGTTAGTGACACACATCACTGGGCAATGTGCCCTCAACAGCTTCATTCTCTGTTAGTGATACACACCACTGCAGTGAGCCCTCAGCAGCTTCATTCCCTGTTAGTGATACACACCACTGCAGTGAGCCCTCAGCAGCTTCATTCCCTGTTAGTGATACACATCACTGCAGTGAGCCCTCAGCAGCTTCATTCCCTGTTAGTGATACACATCACTGGCAGTGAGATCTCAGCATGCTCATCCTCTGTTAGTGACACACTTCACTGGGCAGTGTGCCCTCAGCAGCTTCATTCCCTGTTAGTGATACACATCACTGGGCAGTGTGCCCTAAGCATGCTCATCCCCTGTTAGTGACACACTTCACTGGGCAGTGTGCCCTCAGCATGCTTATCCCCTGTTAGTGACACACTTCACTGGGCAGTGTGCCCTCAGCAGCTTCATTCCCTGTTAGTGATACACATCACTGACCGTGTGCCCTCAGCATGCTCATCCCCTGTTAGTGACACATTTCACTGGGCAGTGTGTCCTCAGCACTTCATTCCCTGTTATTGATACACACCACTGGGCAGTGTGCCCTCAGCAGGATCATCCCGTGTTAGTGACACACATCACTGGGCAGTTTGCCCCCAGCATGCTCATCCCCTGTTAGTGATACACATCACTGGGCAGTGTGCCCTCAGCATGCTTATCCCCTGTTAGTGATACACACCACTGGGCAGTGTGCCCTCAGCAGGATCATCCCGTGTTACTGACACACATCACTGGGCAGTGTACTCCCAGCATGCTCATCCCCTGTTAGTGATACACATCACTGGGCGGTGTGCCCTCAGCATGCTTATCCCTGTTAGTGATACACACCACTGGGCAGTGTGCCCTCAGCAGGATCATCCCGTGTTACTGACACACATCACTGGGCAGTGTACTCCCAGCATGCTCATCCCCTGTTAGTGATACACATCACTGGGCGGTGTGCCCTCAGCATGCTTATCCCCTGTTAGTGATACACACCACTGGGCAGTGTGCCCTCAGCAGGATCATCCCGTGTTACTGACACACATCACTGGGCAGTGTACTCCCAGCATGCTCATCCCCTGTTAGTGATACACATCACTGGGTGGTGTGCCCTCAGCATGCTTATCCCCTGTTAGTGATACACACCACTGGGCAGTGAGTCATCAGTAGGCTCATCCCGTGTTACTGACACACATCACTGGGCAGTGTACTCCCAGCATGCTCATCCCCTGTTAGTGATACACATCACTGGCCGTGTGCCCTCAGCATGCTCATCCCCTGTTAGTGACACATTTCACTGGGCAGTGTGTCCTCAGCACTTCATTCCCTGTTATTGATACACACCACTGGGCAGTGTGCCCTCAGCAGGATCATCCCGTGTTACTGACACACATCACTGGGCAGTGTACTCCCAGCATGCTCATCCCCTGTTAGTGATACACATCACTGGGCGGTGTGCCCTCAGCATGCTTATCCCCTGTTAGTGATACACACCACTGGGCAGTGTGCCCTCAGCAGGATCATCCCGTGTTACTGACACACATCACTGGGCAGTGTACTCCCAGCATGCTCATCCCCTGTTAGTGATACACATCACTGGGCGGTGTGCCCTCAGCATGCTTATCCCCTGTTAGTGATACACACCACTGGGCAGTGTGCCCTCAGCAGGATCATCCCGTGTTACTGACACACATCACTGGGCAGTGTACTCCCAGCATGCTCATCCCCTGTTAGTGATACACATCACTGGGCGGTGTGCCCTCAGCATGCTTATCCCCTGTTAGTGATACACACCACTGGGCAGTGAGTCATCAGTAGGCTCATCCCTCTGTTAGTGATACACACCACTGGGCAGTGTGCCCTCAGCAGGATCATCCCGTGTTACTGACACACATCACTGGGCAGTGTACTCCCAGCATGCTCATCCCCTGTTAGTGATACACATCACTGGGCAGTGTACTCCCAGCATGCTCATCCCCTGTTAGTGATACACATCACTGGGCGGTGTGCCCTCAGCATGCTCATCCCCTGTTAGTGATACACACCACTGGGCAGTGAGTCATCAGTAGGCTCATCCCTCTGTTAGTGATACATACCACTGGGCAGTGAGTCATCAGCAGGCTCATTTCCTCTTAGTGACACACTTCACTGGGCAGTGTGCTCTCAGCAGACTCATTTTTTGGGGACCCAACATCTAGTGATTCCGCAGGTGTCATCTGGATGTCAGAGAAGTGCCGTCTTCACTGTCTCCATGTGAAAGTTCTGTCATTCCCTTTCTTCTCATATTTTCCCCTACAGTACCCATGTTTTCAGTCAAACACATATCATCAGGGTCACAATCAGGAATTAATCTGTGTCATGAAGCACATTACTTTTCCCATGTGATGTTTCAAGCTAAGCTATTTTAACCAATTTTTTAAAGGTACAATTCTGTTTCACATTCAATAACTGTCAGATGTGACACTAGCATTATTTTTACAGTTATCAATCATTTTGCATAAAGTGACTTACTTTTCACAGTGACTTTATGTTCTCCTGTCCCTGGATGGGTAAACAGGTCAATCTGTACTGATACTTCACCCACGAATCCATTACATGACTGACCTAAGACAAATATATAATGACCAAGTCATCAAACTTCATGGCAGAAATAACTTTATCTCTAATTTTACACTGCTTTAACTTATGTAAATGTCTGCAACATTTTTATACTTACCTTGATTGTGTTGCACTGTGGATAATAAAGTCAGCTGGAACAACACATATAGCTGACAACCTGCTGTCAGCATAACATTATATGTGATATATATATATATATATATATATATATATATATATAAATAAATAAAAAAAAAAAAATATATATATATATATATATATATATATAAAATATGTTTGTGTGTGTGGGTCTACGCTGAATCTCCAAAATGATATTTCAACGAAATCCAGTTGGCCGACTCCACTTCTCCGAAATGCTATTAAAACAAACCATGAACTGCCAACATCCTGTGAAAGGAACCACTTGGCCACCACGAAAAAACCTAAATCGACCAAAGTTAAACAAACCCAAATGGGGGGGGGCTTCATCCCCCACCCCCTTACTTAAATATACCAACTCCAAGTTTGCACTACACTGAAGAAAGTGCAAAGTTCACCATGACGGCCAAGTCATTCTTTTCACA
Source organism: Protopterus annectens (assembly GCF_019279795.1). Lineage (NCBI taxonomy): Eukaryota > Metazoa > Chordata > Ceratodontiformes > Protopteridae > Protopterus > Protopterus annectens. The sequence continues at coordinate 515,259,445 of NC_056740.1, read as the reverse complement.
GGGAAAGGATTTCCACTGTCCATGGTTTCGTTCTAATGTTGTTTTGGAGAAGTGGAGTCGGCCAACTGGGTTTCAATGAAATGTCATTTCTGTGATTCAATGTAGATATATATATATATATATATATATATATATATATCTATATATGTCAATGTAGACCTATAGATATATATATATATATATATATATATATATATATATATCTATATATCTATATATATACATATATATGCATCAATACACACCTGTGCAACACATACAAGCATACATATGTAGAAATGCAATCCTACTCATGTGCTCACTAAAAATCATCTGGCAAATGGTGTTAATAAATAAGGGTTCCTTATCACTCAGTATTTAACATTAGACTGAGGACAAAATTTCTTCATAGTCTTGTTTGTTTTTAATAACAGCCATGTAGCCAGTTAATGAGTCTTTTACTTTTATGTAATAAACCACGGAAACATGTTGCTTCTGGTTACCCAACACATCTTAAAAATATAAAATGTTTACCAGTCATCTAGCAGCATTTTTGACTCCAGGTCTTTCACAAAAGGTAAAAAACAAATGAAACTAGCAACCAAGAACCCATACAAATAAAAAATAAAATAACTTCCTGTACAAAAGATCAAAATGATAATCTTTCAGATGTATAATAACCACAAATCCAGCAAAGAATTCAACCAACACGAACTGAGACCAGAGGATGTTATTGAATAAATACCAGGATGTGCCAATAATAGTCATGAGTGCTTTCATTTCTTTATTTTAAACTGGAACTTCACCAGATAACTAACTACTAAAACTCTTAAGTTTAAATATATAGTATTAACCAATCAAAAGCTTAAAAACATTAACTGAGTGACTTGTTACAACAAAGTTATTTCACTACAGTTATTGAATAAGTAAAAAACACATCATGCCTATCATTTAAAATAAAACCAACAGCAAAACAAATAGTAACAATGCCACTCAATAATGTCATTTATGAAAAAACAAATATAAAGTAACTATAATTTGCCCCAACAGGAAAACCAGTGGAAAATAACTACACCATTTCAAAATCGTATTAAACTATAAAATAATAATGATATAGTTAAAGTCACAGATGTTTAATTAAAAGCTTTGCATAAAATTATGGTAATGCTAATGGTGTTGAAATGTATTATTATTATTCTAAGTATGTCTAGGTGTAATTTTCCTGTTATATAAAAACTGCCTTGATCATTTAATTGTGTCTGCTCTCAATGCTAAAATACTTGAATAGATACTCAATCATTTATACCCACGTATTGTGTGGCATTTAACAAAATTTGCCAGTGCGTCTTCCTAAATTCTAAATCAGATGATCAATTCCTACCTCTCTCATTATGGGTCACTTTTTTATAACAAACAGAAAGTGAATCTGTTAAAACTTTTACAAGTGCTGATATGTCTTTAAAGGGCGTTCACATTGTCTTTTTTCTTTATAGCGTACACATGTTGGTATATTCTTTTCTTTAACTGATTTTTTTGTCTTGCCTATATCAAATGCTGGAGAGGATAGGAAGTTAGCTATGTACACTATGCCTTTAGTGTTACAATTAAAATTTTCAGAAAATGAGAATACTCTGTTGAAATTACCAGTGATAATGTTGTTTGTCTCATTTATAAATGTACATTGTTTACAAACACCACATTTTCTCATTTTATCCAGTGTTATCCCATTTCCTTTTGACTTTCCTTCAAAAATGTTTTTGATGTTCTTACCCCTTCTGTATTTAATTTTGGGGACTAAACCCAACTTTTCTGTTAACCCATGTGTTCCAAAACCTCAACCCAGTTCTTGTGGATGATGTTTCCTGTCTTATCAGAAAGGTAATCATAGGTGATGGTTCAGAGCAGACCTGTATCCATTTCCTGTTTTATTATTTTTGAATTGAACATCAGCATGTCTTAATACAGAGGGATGCTGTGTGTATCTATCCCTCCTTACCAAGTGCTCTTGTTCTACTAGCAGGGAGTTGGGGTAATTCCTTTGCTTTAACATGTCTTTTAATTTGTTCATCTCCTCCAGAAATAACCTGTCATCTGTTATAAGTCTGGAAAGCCTGATCATCTGACCCTTCCCTAAAATTCTTTTCTACCACTTGGGGTGGTCACTATCAAAATGAAGAAAGCTGTTAGAAAATGTAGATTTCCTTTGTATCGTAGTTTCAGAACACTTACTCCCTCGAATTTTTATAAATATGTACATCTAAATAATTGACCCTTACTGTATCAAGTTGGTGGGTAAATTAAAAAAAAATAGTTATTTCCTTAATATACTTAAGACATTTTGGAATTTTCTTCCTATTGCCTTCCCAAAGAATTAGGATGCCATCCAGGTATCTAAAATATCTAAAAATAGAATGTGAAAATTCAGAGATAAAAATGAAACTATTTTCCCACAACCAAAGCATACTATTTGCGAAAACAGGGGCAGCCGATGCACCCATCACTACCCCTTTTATCTATTTAAAATATTCCCCATCAAAGAAAACAATTACTTGACAACACAACTTCCATTAATGTACATAACACATGGACTATTGAGCCCTGGGACATTTCTGAATCTAGCACTAAGGCTTCCCTAAAAAACTCCAGTCCTTCTTTGTGAGGAATGCTTAAGAATAAACTTTTAATTAACATCAATTGCAAGGAAAAGTATACTGTCCTTGAACACACAGTCCACTAAAAGCTTCAACAAATTCCAAGGGTCTTCTACAACATGTCCCTTGTCGACAAAAAAAATCTGTAAAACTACTATGTAATAGCTCTGCCAGTGGTTCAGTCTTTGATCTTTTTGCCGCCACTATTGGTCACATTGGTGGATTAACGATTGATCTGTGGACTCTAGAGATACTGAATAGGCGGAGTCAAGGAATTCCTGATTCTCAGAAAATTAATTTCATCCAAACCAAACTCATAATCCAAAAATAGTTCTTTTAGTGTGAGGTGTATTCTGTAATTAGGCATGTTCACTTCATTAATAGAAGTTGGTGTAAAATATTCTCTGTTATGTAAAAAAAAATCTAATTTTTAAAACGTATTGTAAGTAGTCCATTAAGACTATCCCACCCCTCATGTCATGCTTCATTATTCTTATTGCCCTACTGTTGGATAACTCAGACAAGATGAATTGCTCCTCTTCAGTTAAATTGTTGTCCAAGTGTGACTTAAGGCTTGTGAATGATTCCCTTAAGTCCCATTCACACAACTATTCGAAAAAGGCTACGGCTGGCAAAAAAGTGGGGGTTGAATGTATTTGGTCTACATAATTTGTTAACATAATTGTTCTCTGTTGTGTTATCATTTAGTAGCCTGAAGTTTATCTTCCTCACAAACAGTTTTATGTCAATGGTTTTCTCTACTAAAGCTGAAACCTTTCGAAAATAACATACCGTGTACTTCATTTAGTTGGACTTCACTGCAGTTGTAAATTTTTAGCCCTTCATATTCCAAAACAGTACAGTCCTGAGTTTGAATATTCATTGCTGGAAATGCTGGTTCCTCTTCCCCCTCCCTCTTGGTCTCCCTTTTGGTTGGTAATATGAATTCCTTTGTTAATCGCTCACCATCATCCGGCTGTTGCTCCTGTTCTGTATCCTCGCTAATCTTCTTGGTGGGGAAGGTGGTTTGTAATGAAAATCCTTCTCTTCCTGGTTGAAAAAGCTTCCTGTTGGTTGTAGCTTGGCATGTCCAATAATGTGTCAGGTATCGGTGTGTCCACCAATGGCTGCTTGATGTTCACGGCTGGTTTAGGAAGATGGTAGACCCGTTTTGAATCATAATCTTCATGGTCTATCTTTAACTTTCTTGTTCATTCTCTTTTTAATTTCTATTATGTGATGTTCCACCCTATTAAATAGTGATTTGTAGTGGTTGACATAGGAGTGAAAACCCAAATCCCCTGTAACTGGTTCCTGAAGTTTAACGATTTCATCTTTAAGTGTGACCATAGTCCATGAATTATCTCTTATCAGGAGCTGCATAAAGTCAGGACCAGTATGGTCAAAGAGTTCTAGGAGCTCCTGATGTAAAACAGACCCATACACAAGGTTATTGGAAAACTTATACATTTTGAGTGCCTTGGGAACATGTTGAAATTTGATGCATTCATCAAAAAAAACATTGTCGAATTGTAAACCCCAATATTAAACGTTTTTCTATGTGAAATAGCTTTTCCTTTAAACTGTCTGTTTTTTTTTCAACAAAAAGGACTGTGTTATCACTTGCAAAACTTTCTATTAGTTTAAAGTCTTTATTTAACCAACTCAAAAAAATCACCACGCTGAGTAGGAAAGGTATCGGGATATATATATATATATATATATATATATATATATATATATATATATATATGGATTCCCTTCACAAGCTTGAAGTTTTAAAACTTTGAACTGCAAATGGTCGAGACCATAAGACCACAACCCCTGCTAAATAAATATACCAACTCCGAGATCGTAATACAATGAGGAAAACAGTAAATGTCACATTACACACTGTACGGTGATCTCCATTCAAAATGTTTGAAGTTTAAAAACTTCGATCTTATGGTCTCGACCATTTACAGTTCAAAGTTTTGAAACTTTGAGCTTGTGAAGGGAGTCCATATATACATACATACAGAGAGAGAGAGAGAGTGTAATAAAATAAATTAGGGAATTTTAAGTTAGTTATAGGAGAGGACTAAATAAGCTTTCATTATAATCTTCAAACATCGCTCTCCAGGTAATTTTTTCACTACATTAATCTGTACTGTAATTTGTCATAAAATAAATGCGTGTAAAATAAATGCAAATGAAATAAGGACAAATATCTACTGTAAAGAAAGCACAATCTTCTGCAAGGCCCTATTATAATTCTGAAATGAAAGTTGACTTAGCGACATGTATTCCTGTTTTAGACTACCTTATAACTATTTAGTCAATATCTGTAGCATCATCATTTGTCTTTGAAATTAAAACAATACCTCAAAGGCAAAATGCTGGCCTTGCAGATAGACTGAGCTACTTAGTTTCACTTTGCTTATTGAAGGGTAGCTTTCAGAAAAGAAACACTCTACTGTTTACTTCCACCAAATGTCATGGGTGGTGCTACTGCTGCTAAATTACAGTTCTGAATATAAAGACAGCTCTGAAAGGGTGCATTACTTGCATATGACTTTGTTATTCTTATGATATATCTAGTTTTTATGACTGCTGTATATTAACAAACTTCTTCTTTTGGCTTTTCCCGGTTAGGGGTCACCACAGTGGATCACCTGCCCCCTCATGATTGGCAGTGGAGTTTTACAGTGTCAAGTTGCCAGCCCAGTGCCCAACCTTCCACAGAAGGCACACACTCACACGCAGGGCCAATTTAGAGTGTTCAATCCACCTGCAGCATGTCTTTGGGATGTAGGAGGAAACCCACAGAGCCACTGGGAGGACATGCAGACTCTGCAGCGAAGGCAACCCAGCCGAGATTCGAACCGGAGAACCTCTTGCTGTGAGGCAACAATGCTAACCACTGCACCACCGTGGCAAACAGTAAAATAGCGTGTTATTAACAGCTGATTGTTTTTATATAACAGATGCATACTCCTGTTTTCTTTCTCTATCCAGTACACGAGAAAGCAGAGTTCATTATACCTTGCTTATCATCCTTTAATAAACTTTATATCATGTTATGTTTAATGTAAATGAAAATAAAGATGAGGTACTATAGGGATAGTGAATGCAGTATACAAATAATTCCAGCATTTTTTGTCTAAGAAAACTATGCTGGTGACAGGTCAAGAAAGCAAATTTTTTGAAAAAAAAAAAAAAAAAAAAGTTTTGAAAAAAAAAAGAAAGCAAATTTTGCTTCTCTGTGATCTGGCTAGTACATGTTATACTTGTAACATAAAACACTGAACGCATACATTGTGTCAAAAAAAATTGTGAATATAACTGGACAATCGTAAATGACCACCAATAAGGCTGAACCCACCAAACAAAACATGAAAATTTACCTCAAAAAGTAAGTCTCAGGTCTGACAACATTGGTAAACCAAAATACCAGACTCTCAATTTATCAACACATCTGAGATAGTACTAAAGTCTTAACCAACTGTCCCCATCTCATCTCTGGGATGTGAAAATCACTCGGCCATATTTTAGTAAGATGTAACTGTCTCCAAATAATATGATAGAAGATTAAAATATACCAATGTAACATCTCCCTTCTGTAGTCTGTCTCTATCAATGGACCATCAGAGACATGTTTTTCCAATGTTCAGATACCTCACACACTTGGGGAAAGAACATTAGTATAGAAGTTTTGTACAAGACCTGAAAACAGCCAGGAAACTTCAATGTTAACAGTTACCAATATGAAACTAAAAGGGGTGATTTTTATGTCATAGCATGTGAGAGCAAAAGTGGGGACCAAAGCATATTTGGAAAAAATCTCTTATTATATATTTTCTTAGAAATAATTATAACTGACTCTGCTGTAGCACTAAAATAAAATGAAACCATGACTCTTACTTCTGATGGGAAAATGTTTAATACTCGCAAAGTCAATGGAAGCCTTTATCAGCAGAGATGGAAATTTACTATAGATAATGCATTTTACTGAATTTACATATGCATTTAAAACAAACTGATTGCAATTTGTACTCCCCATTTCAAATTTTACTCCAAGTAGAAATCTATTTTTACGGGACAGCAAGACAACTAAACTAGTAGGATAAATACTACCTCAGGTCTCCCCTCAAAAGAGACTACTAGCCTCATGAGAATTATCCAGTCAAAAAAGATAAATAAAATGAATAATAACTGAGAAAGGCCCATAATATATCAATAACATGAGCACTCTATGCATGAACTAGCCATGTTCCCTTATGTAATATTTTACTAAAGTGATACATAGAGTTTGCATAATATCACCATTTAGATTCCCATCTGCCCTTCTTCTCTGACCACTGATATTAGAGTGTCTGAAAACTTATTTTCAGGAAAGAGTCACAGCTATAAAAGCAGAACTTGCATCATTATATAGATGACCAGCATTTTATTTTTGAATGACCTGTTGATGATTTTGATTGATTTTTGATAGAATTAGTCATAACTTTAGTATTTCATTTACTTATAGAAAATAGCTACCATAAGATTGAATAGCTGGAATACAAGACCATTCGCAAGTACTAGGATAATTGCTCACGTGGATCATTTTAAGTTTAACAAAATGCGTTTTTTAAGGTGAGAATCAAACCCTGTACCTTGTGAATGTGAGGCAAAGACCTTAACCATTATACCAACCCACAACCTTGCAATAGTTTTTGTAAAGAGACCATGTTTCATCACAAAATATATCACCTACTTAGGAGTTTCTTTTTATGCCTGAGGTTCACATGACTCCTAACAACCCTCAGTAAAGAAGTAGTTAATAGTTCTTCTAAATATCCACTGTCATGCAATCTACCATAAATATCATCAGAAACTGTATTAAAAACAATATTTTGAGTACAAAGTCTGTGGGCCCTAAGGTGCTCCTATGTCAGGGACCAAACAAAATGACCAGCATGAACACCTGTGGCTAAAGAGAACTATTAGCAGCTGTATTAGCAGCTGTGAGCTAACAGTACAAAGTACTGCAAAGGACTATACACAGCATTATGCATTCTGCATTCTAACAATTAAACCAAGTTCAACCCATGTTCCCAACAGTACAACACTCCCTTTGGTATGTTCCTTTCCAAACACCTGCAGCAATTGGAGTGACCACAAAGGTTCCTTATAAAGAAAATTCATAGTCTTCAAGATTGGTCTTATGTGGACAGACTGAAATGACTGAAATCATTGTCACTTTACTGTGTATCGTACAGACTGCTCAGAGGAGACCTGTGCCTTGCATATTGAGCAATCTCTGATCCAGCTTTAATGGAAATGCTGCACATTCACAAGTCTAATGGCACATGGGTCACTTGCTCAAAGGACCTTAACCTGGTATGTGACATCAACAGAACTGGCTGAAGAGACAGATTTGTCTCACACAGGTTGCTCCACCTTTGGAACAAGTTTCCTATTAATTGTAAACAAAGCCCCTCATTGGCCCTATTTAAGCTCAGTTTTGGCAATTGGTTGGGTAACCAGAAATTCACCCCAGGGTTCCACCTGTGTCCCTCTTGGACAGGGGAAATTAGGTGCTGATTTTAGTGTCTGCTTGAACCAGACATCCTTGGTAACAGGATGAACATGGCTAGGCTTGTAAGGGCCCTGGAGCCATTAGCCTAGTAACCTACTATGATCCTATGAACTATGGGACTCCATTCCACTCTCAGTCTGAGAAGCTCAAAAGTACTCTGATTTCAAACAACAGCTCAAAGAACACCTCTTCACTCAACAAAGTGCAGCTGCATTCACACAAGTCACATTACATGAACCCTGCAGCTCTCTCACACACCCCTTTATCTCTGTTTCATCCTTCCTTATCACATCTTGTCATTCCCTTACTTACTGCCTGTCATTTATCCTATGTCCCTCTTCTCTTCACATCTGTCTCACCCTTCTTCTCCTTTCTACTCCTCTTCCCGCTGCATGCATCTCACACCTTTTCTGTCTTCTCCTCATAGTATCCTTTCTTACAACTATTCTCACTTGCCTATTCTAATGTCTTCATACCTCTCTATATAATAATAATTTTGCTATCCCTGTACCGTAAGCCATTTCAGGCATTATACGTCTTATCCATAGAGTTCTGCTAAGCATAATTCCACTTTTTATTCCATGTTTTGATATTGCAAGCTGCGTCTTGAACTGAAAGTTGTCGCATATTCTTGCATCTGTAAATATGTTTTTTTTCATAGGTTCAAAGATTCATAGGTGATTACTGGGCTGTTGACCCAACAGTCTTTATAAGCCTAGTCATATGTACCCAATATAATACTGGAGAAACCCAATATAAAGGATTTTGCCTCATGTCGAGATCCTAGTTAGCAATGACTGCCCATATTTAGGAGGGTCAAAGGGAAATCCCCGGCTGGAATTTATGGTTTCCCATCCAGTCATCCAGGCTAAGCTTAAGTAGGGTCATAGAGGGGCTTTGCTTGATGTGAACTGGTAGCCTATTCCAGAAGAGTGGCATCTTCTGAGAGACATATTTGTCTCTCCAGCAGGTTGTATTTATATCGCAGGCCAGATTAAGGTCCCTGGAGTGGGTGGCCTTGTCCCATTTAACTTGCAGATGTGCAGCATTTCTATTAGGTATGGATCTGAGATTTCTCTGTAGGCCAGGCACAAGTTTTCTCTAAGTAATCTGCATGCTACTGAGTAAGTGACAGTGACGTCAATCTGTCAATGTATGAAATGTGCTGGAGACCCTGAATTTTATTGGTTAGAAATCTCTGAGGTCTCTCAAGTTGCTGCAGCTTTGAACTCAATTATTGGTCTGATGGCTGAGTAGAGGGGTGTTATGACATCTTTCACTTTTGAGGCAATGTCTTTGCTAATGAGGTCTGCAATGAAGAATGCCTTCTTTACCACATAGACACATGCTGGTCAAAGTTTAAGCTACAGTCAATTTGTGTTCCCAAGTCTCTCACTACTGAATTGTTACTTAGTGTATTATTATTTATATGATAGTCTGCTGGATTATCGTTTTTACTGAAAGGGATGATAATGCAGTTTTTAGCACTGAGCTTCAGTCCATGGCTTTGGCACCAATCATTGGTTTGTGTAAGTCTCTCTTGAAGTTTATTGACATTGTTTAGGGATTCAATGATTGCACCTAATTTGCCATCATCAGCACACATGGTTAGCCACAGCCCCTCTGTTTTGGCCTGAACTTCTGAGAAGTATATTCCAAACAATACAGGGCCCAGCACTGACCCCTGCGGAACCCCACTGGTGACAGGTTTGTTGGTTGAGGTAAAGTCCCCAACTTTGACTGATTGATCTGTTGGTGAGCCAGTTAGCAACCCACTTAATGACATAAGGGTTGATATTCAACTGGGAGAGTTTATCTATGATGCCCGAAGGTGGGATTGTGTCAAAGGCCTTGGCTAAGTCAAGGTAGGCTGTGCACACAGATTTGCCTTCTTTGATGGCTCTGGTAATGTTTTCAAAGAAGTCCACCAGATTTAACAGGCATGACTTTCTTTTGACAAAACCAAACTGTGTTGGACCAAGGGCTTGGAGATTAACTATAGCCTTATTTATAAGGTCCATGATGATTCATTGCATGGCCTTACATGGATGGGTAAGCTTATGGTTCTGTAGTTCCCACGGTCTGTTGCTGTACCCCCTTTATGAAGGGGGATGATGGTTGCTGTTTTCCATTCAGCAGGGACAAAACCAGTATTCAGGCTATGGTTGAAGAGAGTACCTAATGGAGTTGCTAAAAACACAACCTAGGATGCCATCCAGTTCCATATAGGCTGTGTTTTTGGCCTTGTAATGAGCATTAATAACTTGTTCTTTGGAGATGCAAGGTAGGGGAGATGTAGACAGAATGCTTTGTGAAATGTTTGGCGGTGACAGAGGGGTGAAATGTTTGCCAAACCTGTCAGCTAAAAGGTTAGCTATTTTCACATGATCGGCGTGTGTGATGCCATTCACAGCTAGCTCTGCACACATCTGGGTCCTACCTCTTACATTACGGATATAGCTGAAGAATACCTTATGGTAATCCTTATGGTCGCTAAATCTTTTTCAAAGTTGCCCTTAGAGGATTTTCAAGTTGTCTTATTTGTTTGTTGAAGCAGAGGAGGGTGGTCTTCCATTGCTGGGACCTCTGTTTTTTATTCTTAGACAGCAACTTCTGCCTCTTGTTTTATTACCTATTAATGCTAAATGCCCACCAGGGAGGCTTGTTTTTTTCTTAAGGATCTTGTTTTTGATCCTATCAAGTACAGCTGTGTCAATACATTTGTGAAAGTGTTTGTACAGGGCGTTTTTGTATACCTTAGTATAGTTATCAATGCCATCTTTGGGAACAGGAGCTAGGAAACTATTTATACTATCCCTTAGGATGGTGTAATAAACTTTGGTGAAAATGTTTAGCCTGATCTCACCTAAGAGGGGTTCAGGTATTATAGCTATTTCAAATGTGTCTGATTTGTGATCAGATTTAGCCAGTGAAGGTCTTATACTTGTGGTGGTGCAATGGTCACCCATGTTGGTAAGGACCAGGTCGAGAATATCTGAGCTCCTTGTGGGGTTGCATACTGTTTGTTCCAGGGAATTAGTGTTAACAAAGTTCAGGAACCTTTGTGTGAGACTGTTGGGATTTGTATAAGTTTCCCAGTCAATGGAGGGATAGTTAAAAATCGCCGATGACTAGAATGTTTAGTTGTAATTTGATTGACTTATGTAGGTCCAAATTAACAGCATGGGTATCTTGGTTCACTGAAGGAGGTCTATAGCTAACAATGACATAAAGGGGGGGGGGTCTTACCCACAGTTAGTTGAACTTTGAGTAACTCCATGAAGTTTTCCTGTCTAACCAGTCTGGAGATGTATTTATCTTTGATGAAGATAGATACTCCTCCTCCTCCTTTGGTTTTCACACGTTCATTTTGCAGTCTGAAAGTGTGGAATGTATTGTAGCCTTGCAAGGCCGGGGTACTCTCTGTGACCCTGAACAAAGTTTCTGTGACTGCATAGATGTCAACATCCTCCAGGGAGAGGAGTGCTTCCAGAGAGTGCAGTTTCTAATTAAAGTGCCTAGCGTTTATCAACATAACCTTTAATTTATTTGTTTGTGATATTCTCATGTCAGAAATTTTGTTCTTCTGACCTTGCCTAAAAATGCACTATGGGGGAGGCAAGTGTTTTAGCCAGTAACTGAAAGCATAGAAGTGACAGGTGAAGACCATCTCTGGCAAAGTGTTGTGGCAAATTAGTCATGCCATCCCGGGCTGACAGGGACTTGATCCCCTTAGAATGAGACCAGAAACTAAGCCAATTGTTGACATCAGTCATTTTTTGTTTATACTGTGGTATCATCCTAGGTGAGGGTAGAATGCCGCTCAAGGACATACCTGCCTGGGACACATACTCATAGAACTTAATCATGTCTCTCTTCATATAGTCCGGTGAGGTACATCATTTACGCCAACATAAACTATGATGAAGTCATAATGGTTCTTGTTGTTGACAGACTTGAGTGCATGTGTGATCTGTTGGAGCCTTGCATCCGATAGACAGCTGACCGTAACTTTCTCTTTGTACAGCCTGGTGAGGGGGACATCTGTGTGTCTCATAATGGAGTCACCTATGACTAAAAACTTTGGTTTAGATGAGCTTTCAAACCAAAGAAAAGCCAGCAGTAAAGGTGGAAACCCACAGTTTAATACATATAATAAAAATCACATAACAAGGTAGAGAGTGATAAGCCCAACTACCTGCCCCAAAACGGTTTTGGCTGTAATAGCCTTCTTCAGTGAGTAAACATGAGTAAACCAAAAATCCACTCATATATATATATAGTACATAAAACAGTTCATTGGTGCATTCATAACTGGTCATTAAGCCCAGGTGGGAACAAAACTCCTAACTTAATAATCCATTTGCGTTCCTTAAAATTAAGTATACTGTGCCATCCTGATTTGTCCCTACATTTACCCACAATACAATCTATAACAGTGAAATAAAAAGATGCAGTATTGTGTTTGCACACATTTGAACAAATCATTAGTAGGACGTTTATTCCTAATGTCACTAAGATACTCCCCAATCCTGAGACGAAAAGGTCTAGAAGTTTGTCCCACATAGAATGAGGAGCATGAACAAGTGACCAAATAGACACCCCATTCTGTGCTGCAGTTACCCCAAAAGTTAATGTTGAAAACCACCGATGTATTGTGACTACTGAATTCCCTTGTTTTCTGAACCCTAGTGCAATGAGTACAATGACCACATGGCATGCAGCCTATCAGTGGGCCACCTGTGAGTGTACATTGAGTGGGAACCATAGAACTAGGTCCCACCCTCTTATAATGACTAAATGACTAAAGAGGGAACCCAATGTACGTCCTCTCCTGGATGAAGAAAAGCATCTATCACCCAAAAAAGGGTGTAATCTCTCCTCGGCCATAAGAATATTCCAATGTCTATTAATTATATTTGTAAACCCCCATGTATTGCGTCCATATGTGGTCACCAGATGAACCAAAGGATTAGAAAAACCTCTTGGTTTGTCCTTATATTGTAAAAGCTTGGTTCTGTCTTAAGTGGAAGTGCAGTGACAATCTGTGCTAATTGTACCAGAAGGGTTACCTCTCTCATGAAAACATTGTATCAAATCATCTCTAGTATCTTCAAATGTTTGCTGGCTTGAACAAATCCTTTTTATCCTGAGGAATTGTGATTTGGGGATATTCCGGATGATATGTCGGGGGTGGAAGCTAGTGGCATGCGAAAGAGAGTTATACTCGGGGAATTTCCTGGAAACCCATGTGGCTAAGGTATCATCAGGATTCCTGCTAACTTCAACGTCAAGGAAAACAATTGTTGATTTATGAAAATTCAGTTTAAATTCAATTCCCCATTTGTTGTCATTAAGATAGCCAATAAACTCATGTTAAGTATGTTTCATCCGACCTCCACACCACCCAACAATCATCCAGATATCACCTCCAAATATTTATTTCATCAATATATAAATTATGACTGGAATCATAGATTATAATCTCCTCGATGTAGGCCATAAATAGGTCAGCATAGATGGGTGCAAAAGAGGCACCCATTGCTGTACCCTTGACCTGCCAAAAACATTGGTCCTGGAAGTAGAATACATTACTAGTAAGAACATATTCAGCCAGGCATACTAAAAAAGTATTAAAGCCTGGTTGGTATAAACCAGATCTTCCCAACCAAAATTCCAAAGCCAGCAAACCTGCCCACTGGGGAATATTCGTATAGAGAGAGGTTACATCCAGGGTACACATAAGCCAATGAAGCTCCAATTGCATGTCAGATATAATATCCAAAAACTGAGTTGTATCCTGAATTCTGGCCCATACCATAGATAGTAGTGGTTTGAGGTAATGTGTTAAATATTCAGAAAGTGGTTCAGTGATGGATCCCCGCCCTGATACTATTGGTCTACCAAGAGGACATCTAGTGTCTTATGTATTTTAGGTAGTAAGTAAAAATACTGTTTATTCGGGGATGAAACCAACAACTGATGTCTAACAGAATCAGTAATGATGCCATCTTCCTTGGCTTGAGTCAAAAAAGAATCAATCTTGGTCTTAAAATGATTGGTTGGATCCAATGGCATAGCCATATAATACCTGTTATCACCAAGTTGTCTTAATGCTTCTTCATTGTAATTGACCCAATCCTGAACCACTATCACACCACCCTTGTCTGCTGGTACAATGACAATCTCCTTGTTGTTCTTAAGATCCTCTATACATTGTACCTCCTCCTTGGAAAGATTGTTATAAGAATACTGAAATTCCCTGAGGTTACAATGTAAATATTTTAGGACATTGGCCTGAAAAATGGATACTATATGTGACATAGGTGGAGTAAAAGTAGACCTTTTGAATCTAAACTCTGGAACTTCCTGAGTGGTATCATTTTCAAAAAAACAATTTAAGATTAAGCAAACGACAGAAATTAACCACATCCTGTGCTAAGATATATTCTGGAACAAAAAAGCCGGGGACAAAATTAAAGCCTTTGTTTAAAACTTTAATTTGTAAATCAGAGAAGTGTACAGAGGAAATGTGTACATTCATATAGTCAACTAGTGTTCGATCATCAGTTGTAACAGACCCTCCAAACCCTTTACCGGTTTGGCATTTCTTGTGTTTCCTCCCCCCTCGTCTGTACCTGAACCCAAAGGGTGTGACAAACTCCTTCTTTTGGGATCAGGTGAGGCATCTGTGTGGTTACCCTCCCCTTCAGTATTAGAAGAAGTCTCATCCCCTGATGTGTAACTCGATGACTCTGAATTTCGTTTCAAAATAGATTTGGGTCTTTTTCTCTTGGGGGCTGAGGATTTATTGCTCGGAAGCCTTTAAGTGAAATTCCTGGGCATATCAAATGGTTTGCCTCTTTCATAATCCCCTACATCCCTTTGAAACCCCAGCTTTTTTGTTCCAGAATATATCTTAGCACAGGATGTGGTCAAGTTCTGTCATTTGCTTAATCTTAAATTGTTTTTTGAAAATGATAACACTCAGGAAGTTCCAGAGTTTAGATTCAAAAGGTCTATTTTACTCCACCTATGTCACATATAGTATCCATTTTTTAAGGCCAATGTCCTAAAAGATTTACATTGTAACCTCAGGGAATTTCAGGATTCTTATAACAATCTTTCCAAGGAGGAGGGATAATGTATAGAGGATCTTAAGAACAACAAGGAGATTGTCATTGTACCAGCAGACAAGGGTGGTGCGATAGTGGTTCAGGATTGGGTCAATTACAATGAAGAAACATTAAGACAATTTGGTGATAACAGGTATTATATGGCTATGCCATTGGATCTAACCAATCATTTTAAGACCAAGACTGATTCTTTTTTGACTCAAGCCAAGGAAGAGGGCATCATTACTGATTCTGTTAGACATCAGTTGTTGGTTTCATCCCCGAATAAACAGTATTTTTACTTACTACCTAAAATACATAAGGACGCTAGATGTCCTCCTGGTAGACCAATAGTATCGGGGCGGGGATCCATCACTGAACCACTTTCTGAATATTTAACACATTATCTCAAACCACTACTATCTATGGTACGGGCCAGAATTCAGGATACAACTCAGTTTTTGGATATTATATATGACATGCAATTGGAGCCTCATTGGCTTATGTGTACCCTGGATGTAACCTATTTCTATACGAATATTCCCCAGTGGGCAGGTTTGCTGGTTTTGGAATTTTGGTTGGGAAGATCTGGTTTATACCAACAAGACTTTAATACTTTTTTAGTATACCTGGCTGAATATGTTCTTACTAGTAATGTATTCTACTTCCAGGACCAATGTTTTTGGCAGGTCAAGGGTACAGCAATGGGTGCCTCTTTTGCACCCATCTATGCTGACCTATTTATGGCCTACATCGAGGAGGTTATAATCTATGACTCTAGTCATAATTTATATATTGATGAAATAGATATTTGGAGGCGATATCTGGATGATTGTTGGGTGGTGTGGAGGTTGGATGAAACATACATAACATGAGTTTATTGGCTATCTTAATGATAACAAATGGGGAATTGAATTTAAAATTAATTTTCATAAATCAAAAATTGTTTTCCTTATCCTTGAAGTTAGCAGGAATCCTGATGATACCTTAGCCACATGGGTTTTCAGGAAATTCCCCGAGTATAACTCACTTTTGCATGCCACTAGCTTCCACCCCCGACATATCATCTGGAATATCTCCAAATCACAATTCCTCAGGATAAAAAGGATTCGTTCAAGCCAGCAAACATTTGAAGATACTAGAGATGATTTGATACAACGTTTTAGTGAGAGAGGTAACCCTTCTGGTACAATTAGCACAGCTTGTCACTGGGCTTCCACTCAAGACAAAACCAAGCTTTTACAATATAAGGATAAATCAAGAGGTTTTTCTAATCCTTTGGTTCATCTGGTGACCACATATGGACGCAATACATGAGGGTTTACGAATATAATTAATAGACATTGGAATCTTCTTATGGCCGAGGAGAGATTACACCCTTTTTTGGGTGACAGATGCTCTTTTTCATTCAGGAGAGGACGTACATTAGGTTCCCTCTTTAGTCATTATAAGAGGGTGGGACCTAGTTCTATGGTTCCCACTCAATGTACACTCACAGGTGGCCCACTGATAGGCTGCATGCCATGTGGTCATTGTACTCATTGCACTAGGGTTCAGAAAACAAGGGAATTCAGTAGTCGTAACACATTGGTGGTTTTCAACATTAACGTTTGGGCTAACTGCAGCACAGAATGGGGTGTCTATTTGGTCACTTGTTCATGCTCCTCATTCTATGTGGGACAAACTTCTAGACCTTTTCTTCTCAGGATTGGGGAGTATCTTAGTGACATTAGGAACAAACGTCCTACTAATGCTTTGTACAAACGTGTGCAAACACAATACTGCATCTTTTTATTTCACTGTTATAGATTGTATTGTGGGTAAATGTAGGAACAAATCAGGATGGCACAATATACTTAATTTTAAGGAACGCAAATGGATTATTAAGTTAGGAGCTTTGTTCCCACCTGGGCTTAATGACTAATTATGAATGCACCAATGAACTGTTTTATGTACTATATATATATATATATGAGTGGATTTTTGGTTTGCTCATGTTTATTCACTGAAGAAGGCTATTACAGCCAAAACCGGTTTGGGGCAGGTAGTTGGGCTTATCACCCTTTACCTTGTTATGTGATTTTTATTATATGTATTAAACTGTGGGTTTCCACCTTTACTGCTGGCTTTTCTTTGGTTTGGATGTGTCAATTTACGAGCCGTGCAGCAGCCGTACGTGCATCACACATATTCTTGGTTAGATGAGCTTTGCCTTAGGCATTATTTGGTGAGACAGTAATGTTTGTGTTTTTATATGTATTGAGTGCTGTAAATGCTGTATTAGGTGTAGCATGTTTGTGTTTGGAAGGTCTGGTATTTAGGTAGGTTTCTGGTGAGTACCTCTACATATGATGGTTTATGTGTTGAGTGCATGGTTTGAGTAGGAGGTGTAGTATGTGAGCTGACAACCTGTTCAATGTTACTGTTCTGTGTGTGAGAGAGCAAGGATTCCAGATTCTTAGTGTAGCTGCATCTCTGACAAATTGTACATGGGTGATTTAGGAGTAGAGGATTGTCAGTGTACATGAGGCAGTTGCTACACTGCTTCATAATACCAGTGTCAATCAGGCTGGTAGAAAAAAATGTAGGGAACTGACCATCCATAATGCTAGGTTAAATCCTGTTTTCACAGTGGGGAGAGAAAAATGGAGGGATGTGGCATAACTGGGAGCTCTGAATGAGGTCTTTGCTAATGGGGTGCTCTATAAAGGGTCTATACTAATGGGAGTTCTCTAAATGGTAAGAGACTATTGTAGATTTGGTGGTTTTGGGACTGTTTAAGGACTTCTCAGCCAGATCAAGGGCAGCTACTAAGTAAAAATTTATTTACTGAAGTTTTTGCATCTACTGTCACCAGTGGTTAGCCCCACTGCATAAACAGATGAATATAGCAAAGCAGTGGCTGGTCGCCTAACTCTGTGGAGCTGTGTTAAAATGGTGAGCAAACTGAATTAACCAATTTGACTGCACTGTCCTACCACAAGGGTGCAGGGGGGGCCTCTCCAACAAAAGATAGCTTGGTTTAGCTCTCAATTTAACAAACAGAACCAGATTCAGTAGGTCAGAATCTAGTCTATGCCACATCAGACAAAAAAGTGCAACAAATCAGCAAGAACAGTTTAAAAAAACATTAATATAGCAAAAATACAGTTAAAAAGTGCAAAATACATTATAAAACTATACTTATGGTTAGCAGAATGCAAAAGATTCCTTGGATTAGACAGATGAATACAGCTGAGCAGTGGCTGGTCGCCTTACTCTGTGGCGATGTGTTAAAATGGTGAGCAAACTGAATTAAACAACTTAACCAATAAAAAAGTTTTAAAAAGTGAGCCCTGTGCCAGCAATGTTCAGTCAGATGAGTCCTAACTGCACTCTCCTGCTACAAGGGTGCAGGGTGGCCCTCTCCAACAAAAGATAGTCTGGTTTATATCTCAGTTTAAAAAACAGAACCAGATTCACCACATCTGAATCTAGTCTATACTACAGCAGGGCTGTCCTTGCAAATGGTCCATTGAGATCAGTGTACTACCCTGATAAATAAATATAAAAATATATATACATATGTACATACATAGATAAAAACAATAAAAGTTTTATGGCTAGAATTGCCACCTCTGCCATGCATCCAATGAATTCTTCCTCAGACATTCTTTGTACTGCCTGTAACGTCTACAGTATCTGGCTGTACAGAGATAACAATACTACTCCTCTCTCAAGGTGAGTTTCTTGGTGTACACCGAATACCGTGGTTACACTCGGAGACCTGATCATAATCTTCTATTTACACTCGGAGACCTGATCATAATCTTCTATTTACACTCGGAGACCTGATCATAATCTTCTATTTACACTCGGAGACCTGATCATAATCTTCTATTTATACTCGGAGACCTGATCATAATCTTCTATTTACACTCGGAGACCTGATCATAATCTTCTCTGTTATATCACTTCCATGGACATCATAGAGCCTGTAGCCTCTACAAAGTTGCTAGGCCTCATCACATACACTCATTTAAAATATGACCAACATATCCAGCCTGCCATATCTTGTACTAATCAAACAATGGGGGATGTTCTGCAGTACCAAAACATTCAAGACTTGGAAATCCCTACCACTACAAATCAGGTTACAACCTAACAAAACTGTCTTCAAAAAACAGCTTATTTCCCACCTAAACAACTCCTGGACATGCAGCTGCCTCGCACCTGGCTGACATATTCTAACACCTTTCCCCTACCCACTATCCAACCTCTTTAAAATTCCCAGAGATGCACTATATATTATCACACGTTACTTACCAACTCACTGCTGCCTACTCTCCACTGCCCCATCTATA
Source organism: Protopterus annectens (assembly GCF_019279795.1). NCBI lineage: Eukaryota > Metazoa > Chordata > Ceratodontiformes > Protopteridae > Protopterus > Protopterus annectens. The sequence goes on along the minus strand of NC_056740.1, from coordinate 515,239,794 downwards.
CCCACTAACTCTCCCCTAGACTAAGTTGAAAAGCTTTCCCTTAAAATGTCAATGCACCTCATATGAACTTGTCTATATTCTCCTCCTTTTTTAGTTTCTCCTTTCTTGTCTTATCTTCAGTACATCTTCAAGATTATCTGTACTAAACATAGTGTATGAACAACAATCACATTACTACCTGCTATACTTTTAATTGTATGTCTAAATTTCTATGCTTATGTAAATATTTTATGCAATCATGTTATTATCTGCTATATTTTTATAAGTGAATGTGTAAACCACAATGCTCATGTAAATGTTTTATGTATAGTATGTTAGCAATTGTTCTGGAACTTTTCTTCCTAGGCCTCCACTGAAAATGGACAGTTCTGTCCAGTCGGACCTCCCCAGTAAACATATGTAAAATAAATAAATAAATAATAAAATAACTCTGTTCACCTCTGTACTATTGATATTCTTGTGCTATGTATGCTATATTGATGTTAAAGATGTTCAGAAATTGTTTAAATGAAGAGAGGAAGGAGTGAGTGTGTTTACTTCAATGCCTTTACCTCAAATGCATCACTAAGTAGGAGTCACATGACACATCCCTCTTTCCAAAACCTTTTTAAACTTCAGGATGTAAAGTTTTAAGTTCCATCATACCATGAAACCATGAGGTGAGCTTAGGTGTGCTGCAAATTAAGTTAATATTGGTTGGTGTATTAACACTGCCCATTAACTTTATACTGGAATATAATGATGTATTTTGTTAGCAACTCTCTCATTATTCTGTTTAGTAATATATGGCACAAGCAAGTCATTTTATAAAATAATACTTTCTTTTTTCTATTATGTTTTCTGCATTTGTTTAGATTTACAAAATACATTGCACAGAAAGTCAGAGTCTACAATAATGTTTTTTGTGCTGAATCATATTTATGCATGATGTGATAAATAAAAAATACTATCATTAAAGTACTTCAGGTGCACTTACCTTGAGATGTCTGAGTGTCTATAAATTTCTTAATCAATGTATCAGTAGTTTGTGTGTAGAGGCTCAGAGCATATCTAAGAGACTGCAAATCCGGGCTCTTCTCTAAGAACGTTTTTTTAAGGCCACTTCCTCCAGCATGAAAATATTGCTGTGAAAATAAAAGATCCAAGTCATGGTAGTTTATAAACATATGCAGCTGATTGCTTTTAGGTCTAAGTTTTACAGAATTGTATCCACAATCATGCTTCAAAATCCGAAAAAAATTCTATACTATTATCAAACTATACAATTCTTTACCGAAATGACTGTCTGCTAAATTATATTTTGTGTTGAGCAGTCCATTTTCATTAAGTATGTGTCAGTCATATGAACTGGTTATTGTTGCGTCTTTCGGCTTTTCCCGGTTAGGGGTCGCCACAGTGGAACTCCGGTCCGCTAATGATTGGCAGTGATTTTTACGTGCCGAGTTGCCAGCTCTGACGCACAATCTTCAACGAAGGTATGCCCATTCACGCATGTCTCCTCACAGAAGACGCTAGCTGAAAATCTAACGGGGAAACGTCTTACTGTGAGGCAACAACGCTACCGCACAACCACCACCGCAGTGTAGTCATATGAACTGGTACTGTGTGGAAAAGAAATGAAATATATTTTCTCAAGGAATGAAAGAAATTGCTGTATAGATAGTTTATACACTCTGCAAACATTTGTAAGTTCACAAGTGAAAAGCATAGGGAAATTCTAATCTGTGTATTGGTTGACAACAGGAAGTAACGTCGTAAATGTATTTCGTTTGTTGGGTACTGTAGTGAATTCTTATTCTTTATCTTACATCCCATGACGATAAAAACAGACTGCAGACATGCATTTTTAAGGTCGGATTTACTTACTATACTAAAAGTACTAATACCCGATACATATGTCATGTGCTCATATGCCTTTTCATAACTGCTGCTCCTTTTGCAATTCCCTTACCACATGGGTAACTGTGATACAATTTCTTACTTGATTACGGGACAAGGTTATATTTCATAGAAAAGGGCATTGCAAAAAGTGAGGCAGTTAAAGGGAGGATAGAGTGAAGCCACAGCAGAGGAAGAAGAGGTTAGAAAGGTATGGAACAGCAAAATATAAAGATAAAATAATGTGGTTACGAGGTAGTGAAAATCACAAGTAAAACAAGGAGAAAATGAAAATCACAAGTAAAACAAGGAGAAAATGGTTGGGACAGAGAACAAAAACAATACAAAGCATAAGGGCATTGACCTCTTTTACAGAATCTGTACCAATTAATTTAAATATTAATTAATTTAAAGGGGAAAAAAGGGGGCATGTAGACATGGCTGACTCAGACAAGGACTAAAAATCTTTTTTGAAGCTTAGACTATAAGGAAACAAACACTGAGTTTTCTTATAAATAACAGCCTCCCCTTGCCTGATTAAATTTGCTTTGCAATGTTGCATATTTAAAAGCACCCGAATGATGTAAAAAACTAGCATTGCATGCAGATGAGACTAGTGGGAGGCTGAGTGTGTGTGTGTGTGTGTGTGTGTGTGTGTGTGTGTGTGTGTGTGTGTGTGTGTGTGTGTGTGTGGCCAAAGTACTTGAAAAATGTATTCAGTCTCACACTGACACAAATGTTCTACAGGAGGGGCTGATACAGACAAACAACTGGTGTCAGAGACATGGACTAAAACTAAATGCCAATAAATGCATAATAGTATCCTTCGGGAAGTCATCCATTCCTAGTAACTATCATACTGACAATACACCCCAGTAGTCAGGGACTTAGGGACACACATAGATAGTAATCGAGTCTTTGATCATTACGTGTCTACAGTAGTGAGGAAATCATTCTATGTTGTGCAAGTTATAAACAAAGGTATGGCATCTAAGTCCAAGGAAGTCATTATCCCACTGTATTCGGCATTCATCAGACCTATCCTTGAGTACAATGTCCCCTTTGGTATATACCTAACCAGTCATATCCAACAATTGGAATGTCCACTGAGGTTCCTCACTAAAAGAATACAGGGCATAAGTAATATGCAGGCCCTATCGCTGTATTGTCTCCTACAGGCTTTTGAGGGGAGATCTATGCCTGGCATACAGGGCATTGTCAGACCCCACTCTGATGGAACTCCTGCATATCTATACACCAAACAGCACCGGAATTACCAATTCTAAAGACTTAAACATTGCCTGTGATATAAATAGAACCTGATGGAGAGACAGGTATATATCCCAGACTAGCCCGTCTATGGAACAGGCTCTCCATCCATGTGAAGCAGAGTTCCTCCCTAACCCAATTCAACTGCAACTTGGACAATTGGATGGGAAACTGGAAATTCATCCCTGGTTTGGCACCTATATCTCTAATGGACACAGGTAACCTGCAAATGGTTAATCTCCCAGGCCCATGCTTACACGTATCAAGGGTAGCAGAACTTGTCAGAGATTTGGGATACATGGCTAGACTTAAAAAGGCCCTTGTGGTCATTAGCCTAGTAAACACATATGAACCTATAAAAACAATTGCTAGACTGTCTCCTGCAGGAAGAACTCCTATCCCCTATACAACATGGCTTTCATTCTTCCCATAGTACTAGCACTACCCTTCTAACCTATATACATACTGTCAATAAAGCTAGAGATAACCGCAAACTAGTCTCTTCCTTTCTAGATTTGTCTAAAGCCTTTGACACAGTTTGCCACAGGAAACTTCTACTTCAAATGCCCTCACTAGGTCTCTCTCAGCCCACCCTTATTTGGTTCAAAAGCTACCTATCCAATAGGTATTAGTCAGTAAAATGGCACTCCATTCTCCCTCCTTACCTCCCAGTGACCACCAGTGTACTGCAAGGCTCTGTCTTTAACATTTTCACCAACACCCTCTATACCTCCACACAACAGGTCACCCTAATATAATATGCAGATGATTCCACTCTCATTTTCACATCTGATAACATGGTACAACTCCAAAAAAAATACTCAGGAAGCTTTAACAGCCACTGAAACATTGATTTGCAACTCATAGCTCATGCTCAGCTCAAAAAAGACCAAACTACTAATTTTTTCCCGAAATCCATCTCTCATGAAAAAAACAAAACAAAATTTAAAGTCCTCTCTCTTGATAATACAACTATTCAAGTCACTTCTCATAGCAAACTATTAGGGGTGATAGCTGATGATAATCTTACATTTGACCTTCATATACAAAATTGCATAAGAAAAACTCATCAAAAACTAGGGATGCTTTACAGAGCTAAAAACTTTCTCATCGATGCAACAAAAAATACACTTGCCACTATGTATCTCCTTCCCACACTTCTTTATGGTGTTCCCATCCATGGTAATCATCAGGCTTCACAAAAATTGAAACTTGAACACTGCTATAACAAAGCTGCTAAATTTGCAGCAAACATTCATTTCAGAACCCATCAATGTATAGCACTAAAAAGCCTACATTGGTTAGAGCTGCTGCATCAACTAACATAAACAGAGCTTCTTAACAGCTATACAATTATCCAGCATCCATCTGCCTGTCAAACACTAAAAAGCATTATACACAACTATGTGATCCAGTGACCAAAACTCCTGTCTGTCTACAAACCTATCAAATATATGGGCATTATCTGTACTCATACAGGTTGCTATGGCCTGGAAATCTTTAGCTTTGTCCATCAGGTGAATACTCTTCCTCCCATCTTTCAAACTACTCTGAAAGACTTTTTGTCTAAAATCTGGCACTGTTTTTGCTCAAAACCAGGAAAATCTATTTCCTTAAATGTGAAAAAGTGACCTTCCATTCCTTTTAATGCCTTACTCTCCCTTCTGAACCTTCTGATGAAGTCTGCGTTGGGCAGATGAAAGCACTTAACCTGTGTGTTTCATTTATATAACCTTAAGTGGTTCATTTTTATACTTTTTACTAAAAGTTATTTTAATCATTTGAAGTTTTGTGAGCTGTGGCACTAAAGATGCAAACCTACCAAGAAAAAAAATTTGTTCCTGAAAAAAAATGTGGGTAAAGGGCAAAATATTAAAAGCTAGAGACAGTAGAGTGTTTGTAGAAAATGATTATTCACAGTACACCAGGCAGAAGAGAAACACATTTATTCCATTAATCAGGGAATGTTAACAGGCAGGTGTGAGATTCAAGCTGCTGTATCTAGATGTCTATATTTTTATGGAAGATTTTATGGAAGATGAAAGTCATTTTTTGATGCAGAACAATCTAAAGAGGAAATGTAAAAGTTTGTCCAACAAAAATGAGCCACCAAGCAGAGAGGGACTCTGCTTCTCATTCGTCTGATAATAAAGCAGAAAAAGAGACTTTGCCAGTGAAACATAGGTTCATAGGTGTGTACTAGGCTATGGCCCTGGACCCTTTCAAGCCTAGCCCATAGGATTACCCTGGTATCGTGCCACCCGACCTAAGTTCCCAGTGCCTCTGTTCAGTAAAGCCACTGGAGTGATCCCTGGGGTGACTTTTCTACTTCCCATCCACTCATCAAGATTTCTCTTGAAGAGGGCCAGTGAGGTGCTCTGCTTGGCATGTATGGGAAGTCTATTCCATAGCATGGACAGTCTCTGGGTAATAAACCTGTCCCTCCAGCATATTCTGTTGATTGTGGTAATGAAGTTGAGGTCTCTAGAGCGTGTGGTGCGGAGGGATTGGGATTCCTTTAGATGTAGCAATTCTAAGAGAGCTAGGACAGACATGGCTTTGTAAGTCAAGCAGAGATCACCTCTAAGTAGGCGATATGAGACAGAACAGTTGGAGTATTTTTAATCTGACCATATTAGACAAATGTTTAAGGCCTAGGATCCCTTTTGTGAGGTACTTTTGTGGCCTCTCCAGTTGTTGCAGGTGTTTAGTGCGGTACATGCTAAATGGGGCATTGTACTCAATTATTGGCCTAATAAAGGAAGAGTAGAGGGAGACAATGACTTCTTTCTTCCTGGTTGCAAAACCCTTAGTAATAATATGTGTCACATAGAAGGACTTTCTGATCACAGTGGCAAAGTGGTGATCAAAACAGAGGTTGCTGTCAACCTGTGTTCCCAGATCTCTTATAATGTCTTCTGTGTTCAGTGGACTACCATCAATGTGGTAATTCATGGGAACCAGGTTTTTCCCAAAGGGTATGATGACACATTTTTTGGCATTAAACTTAAGGCCATGGTTCTGACACCAGTCATTGGTCCCCATGAGGCCTTTCTGTAGGATGTCAACATCACTTGGGGAGTTAATAATAGCTCCCAACTTGCAATCGTCTGTGAACTTTGTCAGCCAGAGTCCCTTTGTGTTGGGCTAGACTTCAGAGAAGTAGATACCAAACAGGAATGGACCCAGGACCGAACCCTGTGGGACTCCACTCGTGACTGGTCAGCAGACTTGGAGTCAGCTACTTTCACACTGTGGGTTCTATCTGTGAGCCAGTTTGCAACCCACCTAGTGATATAGGGAATGATGCCTAGCTTAGTGAGTTTTTCTATGATTCCTGAGTGGGGAATGGTATCAAAGGCCTTGGCCAGATCAGGGTAGGCAGTATGAAAAACCCTGCCTTCATCCATAGCTCTGGTGACTGACTCAAAGAAGTTGACCAAGTTGAGCAGGCATGATCTATCTTTCACAAAACCAAACTGTGTGAGATCCAAAGTTTGGAGATTCCCTATATCCTTGTTTATTTGGTCCATGATGATGCGTTCCATAGCTTTGCATATCAGACTCGTCAGGCTAATGGGGTGATAGTTCCCAGGGTCTGTAATTGATTCTCCTTTCTGGAGAGGAATGACTGTAGCAGTGAGCCATTTGGTAGGGACAAAGCCTGAGGTGAGGCTATGATTGAACAGGGCACACAGGTGAGGTGCCAGTTCACTCTGTAGTTCATGTAGAACACAGCAAGGGATATTGTCAGGTCCCATAGAAGCTGCATTCTTGGCCATGGACAGTGCTGTTTTAACTTGTGCAACAGTAATACTGGGTGCCTGGCAATCTGCTGGTATGGTGACTGGTCCCTTAGGGGGGAGTGAAGGGTAATGTTGGCACTGACTCTTTTGGCCAGTATATTAGCAGTATCTGCTGGCTCAGTATAGGAGGTACCATTGTGCAGTAGCTCAGAGAAAATCTGGATATTGCCATGGAGATTCTTTACCTAACTATGGAAGGCCTTGTGGCTGTCTTTGCTATCTGCTGCAATTCTTTTTTCATAGCTAGCTTTAGAGGATTTGATGAGGAATCTTAACTTTTTGTTGAGGCTAATAAGGAAGGTTTTCCAGTCTTGGGACTTCATCTTATTTTGCATCAGTTTCCTCCTTCTGTTGTAGAGTTTGTTTATGGCAGGAGACCACCAGATTGGCTTCCTTTTTTTGGAGGAGAACGTCTTAGTTCTACTGGGTATGGCAAGAGCCATGCATTTGTGTATGTGTTCGTATAGTGCATTGGTGTAAGATTCGGCAGTCATGCAACTATTCGCCATTTGCATGGGTGCCGTGAAGTTAGCCACCTCTGTTTTTAGGAACCCAAAGTTAGCTTTGGAGAAGTTTTTCATGGTGGCTACCTTTGCTGGGGTGGGGACTGGTAGGGATGTGGATTTCCAAGGTGATTAGTTTGTGGTTAGATCTAACTAGGGAGGAATCGACTATTGGTGTAGAGCAATGGTCGCCCATGTTAGTAATGACCAGGTCAAGGATGTTGCTACCTCTAGTGGGGGTAAGAAGGAGATGGTCCAGTGCATTGGAATTAATGAATTCCAGAAAACGTTGGCAAGTGTATTGGTACATGAGTAGCTTTCCTAGTTAATGGAGGAACAGTTGAAGTTGCCCAGTATGAGAGTTTTAGGTTGGACCCTAATATTCTCTGGGGTACTTAGGAACATGGAGTATGAGTCTAGGGACATGGTTGGGGACCTATAGCAGGCTATGATCTGAATCACTGTCATATCACTGTTAGCTGCATCTGAAGTATCTCAGATGTGTTATGTTGGGCTACCAGTCTGGAGGTTTATGCATCCTTTATGAATATGGAAACACCACCACCTTTGGAGCTTCGGTCCAAGTTCTGGGGCCAAAAGGTGTGGAATGAGTTATAGCCTGGTAGTGCAGTGGTGCTTTCTGCTGCTTTGATCCAGGTCTCTGTTATGGCACAAATGTCGATGTTCTCCACTTTAAGGAGTGCTTTGAGTGAGTGCATTTTGAGATTTAGACTTATAGCGTTGAGCAGCATGACCCTCAGATTGCATTTGTTTGTAGCTATAATGGTGGTAATTTGATCTTTGGAATACTTCTTAAAAAGGCACTATAGGGATGGCAAGAGCCTTGGCCAGTATCTGGAAGCCCAGGGGTAACAGATGCAGGCCATCTCTGGCAAAGCATTGAGGTCTGTCAATCATCTCATCCCAGGCAGACAGATACTAGATCCTTTTAGCATGACACCAGAAACTTGTTGAAATCAATCAATTTCTGCTTGTACTGTGGTATTATTTTGGGTGATGGTAGAATGCTGCTCTGGTCTAGGGCCATGCCCGCCTAGGCTACATAATCCTAAAGTTCCTCCACGTCTCTTTTCATGTAATCTAGGGAGGTACGTCTCAGGTCATTCATACCCACATGTACAATGACAGAATCATATCTGTACCTGTTTTTGGGGGACCTGAGTGCATACATTATGTGGTGGATCCTGGTGCCTGACACACAGCTGACTGTTACTTTCTCCTTATTCAAACTAGTGAGTGGGACATCAGTGTGCCTCACTATTGAGTCACCTATGACTAGTGTGTTGGGCATGCTGTTTTGCCTTAGGGGCTTTGGTTGAGTGGCACACTGTTTAGGAGAGTTATGTGTCTTGTGATTAGTGCTGTGTTGGTCAAGTGTGTTTCTGTCTTGGAGATCTCTGCTGTTTGGGTAGATTTTTATTGAGAGCCTCCATAAAGGTGGGTGTGTGGTTTGTGTTTTTATGTGAAGGCAGTGCTGGTGCGTGTTCTGGAGGGCTATGTGTTCTATGTAGTGTGGTGCAAGTGTTGACCTTCTTCTCTTGACTAGCTATTCCAGTCTTGGCTGGAGAGTGCATGGCTTCCAGTTTGGATATATAAGTGCATCTCTCGCAAGTCTGAGTGTTGGGAAGTAAGAGGAGAGGATTGTCAATGTACATGAGGCAGTTGCTACATTGCCTCAGGATGCCCAAGTTCACCAGGTTAATAGATGAAAGCATAGGGAACTGACCTTTAGACATGCCTGGTGGGGTGGGTATTAATAATAAGTACTGGAGCTGTTTCCTTGTAGAACGTTTAGTCCTAGTAGCACTTTTGTGTGCTACAATAATTGCTACAAGAAGTCTGGTAATGTGCTAGACTAATAAGCTAGTACAAGTGCAGAAAAGGAGAGAACTAGCAGATCTAAGGGAAAAATTGAAGAGCAGACTTTTGCACTGCTCAGAAGCTTACAAACTGCCCTGGATACAGCAAATCTGTATCTGGACTAGACAGGAAAGACAGGAAACAAGTGCAAATGCTGGCTTTTAAACCAAAAAGTTGAAAGAGATGGAAAAACTGCCCAAACAGCCAATAAACTACAATTTCTAGGCCAGAAACCACTCCTCTTCTATTAGATAGGCTATCTAGTCCTTACCATGCCCACTGATAAGCTAGAAGGCATGCCTCCAACACAGAAAGGCTTGGGGGGCTCAGAAGCTTACATACAGTCCTGGATACACCACTATTCCAAAGAAAAACGTTTGAAAGACATAAAAAAGCACAGGAGTTGACCAGAAAAATTGGAAGCACCTTGGAAATGAGCCAGACTCTGGAGATGGGAGCTGGAGATGAGTAGAAAGAAGACCAACAACATGGAAATTAGTGAAGAAAATGTAAGACTGCAAAGCTACAATAATTTTCATGAAATATGGCTATATAAGAAAAAGTAGGAAGAGAAGACTTTTGTTGACTTTGTTAAACTTGTGGGGAAATGAAAAGCATGTGCCTCACTTAATGCCATTAATGTTTGGAAGTACTCTGAGGGGAGGGGAAGAAACGGTAAGAAGGTAACTATAAGCAAAACAATTTCTGCTGTTAACAGTATTTCTGTGAAACTTTCACAACATAAACTGTTTATTTTATAGTAAGCATTTTAGTTTTTCTTGTAAGTGATAAAGTTAATAAAGTAAACAGGTGCCTTTTTTTTCTTTTTCTTCTTCTCTTTCTTTCTTTCTTTTTTTTTTTTTGATAATATGAAATAAAGGCATTACATTGCAAAAAGAGAAGAAAAGTTAAACAAAAGCATGTTTAAGTTATTAGGCTGTAATCTAGGGTTGCTGAGGTGGGAGATGGGGTGTAAAAGTGCACAGATCATAATATATATATATATATATATATATATATATATATATATATATATATATATATATATATATATATATATATATATATATATACACATAACTGATATGTTTTCTCTTACTTTTATATAGGTGAATGTCTGGATTAAGATCTTTGGCTTAATCTAATAGGTTCAAAGATTCATAGGTGTGTACTAGGCTAATGGCCCTGGACCATTTACAAGCCTAGCCCATAGGATTACCCTGGCATCATGCCACCCAACCTTAGTTCCCAGTGCCTCTGTCAATTAGAGCCACTGGAGTGATCCCCGGGGTGAATTTTCTATTTCCCATCCACTCATCAAGATTTCTCTTGAAAAGGGCCAGTGAGTTGCTCTGTTTGACACATATGGGAAGTCTATTCCATAGCATGGGCAGTCTCTTGGTTATGAACATGTCCCTCCAGTATGTTCTGTTGATCGTGGTAATGAGGTTGAGGTGTCTGGAGCGTGTGGTGCAGAGGGATTGGGATTTCTTTACATGTAGCATTTTTAACAGAGCTGGGTCAGACATGGCTTTGTAAGTGTTTAAGGCCTAGAATCCTCTTTGTGAGGTACTTTTGTGGACTCTCCAGTTGTTGCAAGTGTCTAGTGAGGTACATGCCAAATGGGGCATTGTACTCGCCTGGCTTAATGAGGGAAGAAGAGAGGGAGACAATGACCTCTTTCTTACTGGATGCAAAACCCGTAGTAATGAGATGTGCTACATAGAAGGACTTTCTGACCACAGTGGCAATGTGGTGGTCGAAAGAGAGGTTGCTGTCAACCTGTGTTCCCAGATCTCTTATAACGCCTTCTGTGTTCAGAGGACTATCATCAATGTGGTAATTCATGGAACTGGGTTTTTCCCAAAGGGGATGAAGGCACATTTTTTTTGGCATTGAGCTTAAGGCCATGGTTCTGACATCAGTCGTTGGTCTCAGTAAGGCCTTTCTGTAGGATGTCAACATCACTTGGGGAGTTAATAATATTCATAGATTCATAGATTTGTAGACTGTTACTAGGCTAATGACCCAGGGGGGGGGGCTTTCTAACCCTAGACAAGTTTTCCAAAAAGAATAATAATGTCGTGCATCAAAATAGGACATTGAGGCCCAGGTATTTATAAGCTACCACCATCTAGGTTGTGCTTAAATTGGGTAATAGACAAATGCAGCTTTACATGGATGGGAAGCCTGTTACATGGGACACATATCTGCTCTCCAGTATCTTCTGTTTAAGTCACAGACAACATTCAGGCCCCTAGACCTGGTATTGCTGGCAGTCTTTGACTTATGAATATGTAGGAGAGTCATAAGTGTGGGGTTTGTGGATCCCTTCTAAGCTGGGCATAGACCACTCTTCAGCAATCTATAGGAGACTGAGTACAGGCAAAGGGCTTTAAGTCACTCTTCATAAGGCAGGTTTGTTACACCTTGTATTCTGTCTGTTAGGAACCCTTGAGGTCACTCTAGTTGCTGCACACTCCTGGTCAGGTATATACAAAAGGGAGCAGTATACTTTATGACTAGTAACACACCAAACAGCAACAGTCAATTAATCAATTTACTAATAAATTCCAAAAAAGGAGAAACATATATACTTTTTAAAGTGACCTTATAATAAAAAAAAAAACATTTCAATTTGAACAAAAAAGAATAGCAGGCCTTAAAAAATCTTAAAGATGTAAAAGATGAGTATATTTTCAAATGTGCTGATAAGGGGGGGTAATTGGGTTATTTTGAACAAACCTGATTATTGTAGGATGGTTTATAGATTACTTTCCAATTGTGAAGAATATGATAAACTTGATGGTGATCCCCTTAAATCTTACAATGAAGAATTGTTCTTACACACTGATGTTAAAAGATGTACATCAAATGCCCAAAGTCCATAAAGATTTAGTTGAGCCCTCTGTGGCCTATATAGTATCAGGGATAGGCTCCTTTTTGGAGAATGTTAATATCTTTTTGGACTTTCAGTTAAAAATTTATCTTAATAGGGTTAGTGCTCACATTAGTAATACTCAAGATTTGATTGATGAAATTTCTAAAATTTGTTGGAATAGTGACTATTATTGGGTGACAATCGATGTCAAGTCTTTATATACTAATATTAACATCAGGTGGGGACTTGAAGCCATTCATAATATGTTAGGTGAAGGTCCCAGGACTAGTTTTTTGATCACATTATTGGAATTCTGTTTAACTCATAACTACTTTATGTTTAATAATGAGTATTTTAACAGCAATGGGAGCTGCTTATGCTCCTACATATGCTGTAATATTATGGATTCTTTTGAAAAGGTTTATATACATTGATGATTTAATTTTACATGTTTGAGTTTTGTGACTTTTTTGAATCTCTGAATAACAATGAACATAATCTTTCATTTTCTTATGAGATGAATAGAAATGAAGTCAACTTTTTGGATTTGACTTTATTTGAAAGAAATAATGTTATTGAGTTCAGACCTTTCAGAAAGAGCACGTCAGTCAACATGTTTTAATTCAAAAGAATATACTCACATACTAGTATGGAGTCTGAGTTGGATTATGAGTTAAATGAGGTCTATTTGAGACTAATGGAAAGAGGGTATGAAAAAAAGCAGTTGTTATGTGGTATGAATAAGGTTATGAATAAGAATAAACATTCCACAAAGTTTAAAATGGATGTTTTTGATCCAATAAAAAAAGAAAGAGATGTGGAAGACATATTCTTTGTGACCAAGTACACAACTTTTTCTGAAAAAATTATTTCCTTAATTAAGAGGTTTTGGTACTTGGTCAGTGAGGATGAATGTATAGGTGAGTTTTTTCCATACCATATAACATTTTCATTTAAAAAAGGAGATATTAAATAATAACTGTTTATTCAAAAAAACCTCTTATACCACTAGTGTGGGAACATTTAGATGTGGCTCTTGCAGTCTTTGTGATAGAGTAGTCAATGTCAGGTCTATTAATAACATTAACCATACCCCCAGGCACTACTTTAATTGTAAATCTACTGGAGTTGTGTATGCACTTACTTGTAGTTGTAATAACATTTGGTATATTGGACAAACGAAAAGAATGGTTAGAGTTAGAATCTTAGAACATTTAAGGGACATTCAAAATTTAAATCTATCTAGCCAAGTCTGAAAGTTTAAAATATGGTGTTTGATAGGTTATTAGAATTGGAAACTAGGATGATTTTGAAGTTTAACACTCTGAAACCTTTTGGTTTGAACTTAGAATTGGGCATTTGATGAAACTTAAACAGTTTATTTATTGATAGTATTTAAAGGTAATTTATTATGTTTATATTTATTTTTCACATATAAATTTATTAACAATACATTTATAATAATATATATAAAAATGTACATATTTATTGAGATGAATATTCACTCAAAAGGAAATTATTATAAGGTCACTTTAAAAAGTATATATGTTTCTCCTTTTTTGGAATTTATTAGTAAATTGATTAATTGACTGTTTAATTATTTACTATAAAAACTGTTTGGTGTGTTACTTGAATTTTTGTTCTTCACGTTGTTGTGTTTTTTCATACTTTATGACTAGTCTGAAAAGGGGAGTATACAGTGGGATAATGACTTCTTTGGACCTAGAAGATATGTTCTTACTTGTAAGTTGCTCAACATAAAAGGACTATATATATAATCTAGTAATAAATTTTAAGTGGAAATAAGTAAATATGAGAACACCAAATATAATGAACAAGTCTTCCTTTAGGAATAAATGTTTCGTATTGTCTTTCATGCTATAGCAGAGGACTACATTCTACTTTTTTTTCTTTTTTTCTCTCTTACATTTCCATGGAGGCAACAGGCAAGCTAATAATAGGTAGCAAAAAAAAAAAAAAAAAAACACTGGTTTCTTCAAGGCAAACAGTTAAATATTTCTGAAAGCATGCAAGTTGTTTTCGCATCTGAGGGTGGAATAAAGATAAAAAAGAACAGACACCAGTGAATGTAAGTAGAAATGCATGTAATAACATGTCTTTACATGGATCAACTCAATTTCAGGTTAATTAGGGCCTGTGTTACCAGCTGTCTATTTCACACAAATATTTCTGTTAAGAGGGTTAAATGTTATTACTTGAATATGTAAATAGGTATGTGTGTTTGAGTTAACAGGTTATGTGGGTATTCTTGGGATGTGGAATTTTTGAGGATTTTTATTTAAACAAAACATCTTGCAAAATGTGACATAGGTCCAAATGTTAATGATAAGAAAACCTGTATAAAGGCTTAACCTGCCAAACATTAATGGGCACATGTATTACAGAAGCTGGAAATAGATGTTTAAAATGCTGCCATATATAATAGGTGGGGATATTGACTTTTTATCACAATGACATATTTTCTTGGATTGTGAATGGTCTTACAGGTATAGACAAAAGGAAAGAATACTTAATTATATTAACTGTGGATGGTGCAGTGGTACAGATTTCTGTGTTGTCACCTCACAGCAAGAGGTTCTCTGGTTCGATTCTCATCGGGGGCACCTTCTGTGCAAACTCTGCATGTCCTCCTTGCTTTCATGTGGGTTTTTTCTGGGTTCTCCATTTTCCTCCATCATTACAAAGAAATGGATCTGAAGTGTTTCTCCCTGGGCAACCACTGAAAATTGGTTTGTTCCAAGTCAGACTTTCCAGGTAAACAAATGTTAAATAAATAAATGAATAAATAAATAATTAATAAGTTAAATAAATAAAATAAATGCAGAGTGCAAATAGCAATGCTACAGGAGACATATTTGAAAATAACTGAGCATGTTAATTTGAAAAAGAAAGAATTTCATAATGGATATTCTGCAGAATAACAGGCACAAATGAATAGAAGGGAATTTATATTAATTGCTAAAGGACCTCCAGTAGTGACAGAAGAGGGGAAAAAAGTAATGATAGAGGATTTGTGGTAGTAAGGGGCTACTGGCAATGGATGAGGATTACACTGTCGTAATTATATTCTACCTAAAACTGCTATTGTGGAGCTTAAAAAAATTGGGCAAAATAATCAGTTTCCAGTAGGACATATTGCTTACAGGTAGGGACTGGAATTTATTTTGTAACAGTAGAGGGGAAATATAAAAGAGATTAGATTTCTGAAAACATTTAGGAAAATATTTGGTATGAAAGACATGAATTCAGTAGTAGGAACTTGGAGAGAATTTAAAGGTACAATAACTGAACTAGACTAGGGAAAAATATATTTACAGGAACATGTGCATTTAATTGAGAACTTGGATGCACATCCAATATCTATCTCATATAACACACCAATAATTACTAAGCTAAAAATACAGGATAATGAAGTAAAGATGAGCCACTCTCACCTCCCCGTTACCTGTTAGAAAGAGTGGAATTTAAGGAATTGGTAGTGGAAATTATCTGGGAGTTATCAGGGAAGATAGAAAGTACTCCAGATGTTATAGCTAGTGAGTAGGATAAAATGAAAGTGGAGTTTAAAAATAGGGTAGAAATAAAAGAAAAAGAGATCTGGTTAAGAAGTAATAAAAATTATTTACAGGGGCTGAAAAAGACTAATGTACTACAACATGTGGGGAATCTTACAGGACAAGAAAAGTCACAATTGCAGAGTGCTAAAAAGAAAATAAGGAAGTACCTGAATAATATGCTTGAGTTTAGAAAGATTGCTGTTAAGCAAATGTTTTTTAATAATAACTTCAGAGCACAAAAGCTTTTGGCGCAATGGCAAAAGAAAGTTGTTGCCAAACTTAAAAAAAAAACTTTGCCCCGTACTACTCCTAGTTAATGTCCCTCCCTCCTACTAACTCTCCACCTCTTCATCCCACTACCCAGCGCTTTTCCTTTCGACTCCTTAATAGAGTTCTTCTTTTCTCTTTTTCTTTGAACTCTGGGTACAAGCACAGGTAGACTATTCAAGTATTGAAAATGTCAATTATCTTTGTATTCAGCAATGTGTATGTCTTTAAATTTGTTTTTTCCTGTCATGACCTTTCAACCTTTTCTCTGCCATTGTTAGCATCATCCCCAAATTGTTACAAACACTTTTAAATTTACTGTTTGTACTGTATTATTTATACTACTTATTGTAGTTTTTGAATAATTAACTATCACCATTAGTTTGTGGAGCTTTTCTCCCTGGGTGTCCACTGAAAACGGGCTCCTGGCCCAGTCAGACACTACCCGGTTAACAAATGTCTATAAACAAATAAGTAAATAAAAAGCCTATAACAATAACCAGAAAGCCTGTAATGTTATTAGCAATATTTCTGAAATTTTATGAAAATTTGTATAAAGCAGAGAAGTGGAGAAATCAAGAAGGAGCACAAATGGAAACATTTGTGGAAGATGTAGTTATGCCAAGGTTACAGGTAGATGAGACTCAACAACTAACAGCTAAGAAAGGAGGAGGTGAGATAAAATGGTGATGCACAACCAATCAGCAGGAAAGTCTCCAGGAACAGATGGTATGCTGGTAAAGTTTGAAAGCAAGGAGAGAAGAAAGTGATAAAACTCTGGAAGGTTTTATTTAATGGTGTTTAAAAGGATGTGAAGCACCAACATCCTGGAAAAAAGTTGTGGTGACTGTATTACCTAAGGATGGTAAAGACCCATCTGATATAGCTTCAAATAGGCTCATTTCGATTTTAAACCATGATTATAAAGTGTTTATGTCTATAATGGCTAAAAAAATGTTAAAGGTGATGATAAAATTGATCGATATGGACCAATGTAATTTTGTGGAGAGGGGCACACATTTGATAAGATTAATAGAACAATGGTGATCCAGATGGAAACAGAATGTAAGAAAATACCAGTGTTATTGGTGGGTCTTGATGCAGAGAGAAAGCATTCAACAGAGTAAGTTGGGATTTTATGAGCAGGACAAAGGAAGCATTTGCAATTAATTAAGAGGATATATAAGAGATAGAAGGCAAAAATCAAACTGGCAAGGTTCCTCTCTGATAAGATGTTTCTGAACACAGGGATCAGGCAGGGGTGTTCTGTTTCCCCTTTTTATCTGTATTATATTTAGAACTATTGCCAATGAAAATATTCAAGGACATGAAGGGGGCAGACCAATCTAGCACAGAGATAGCTCTTTTCAGAGCTCTGCAGAAAGTTACAAAATTTGACAGGAAAAATCACAAAATTACTATATTTTTTTAACTCCAAAGTTTTTTTGAGTACTTCAATCTATTTATTCTCAAGTTTGGAGTTTTTCGAAAAAAATGCTGTCAGGCTATTCAAGGGAATTTATTCTTATATACTGAAAGAAGAGCAACTCTAGAAACAGTCATACAGACTCTTCTCTTAAGAAGGAATTACATCAAGTAATGTCAGCTCTTCATGACTTATCTATTAAAATAGATGGATTCTAGGAAAATCTCTTGAAAGTTAAAGGAAATAGCTGTTAGCAAACTAATATTCTTAAAGACTTATTTCAACAACTACAGTCAAAAGTTTCAGACCTTGAATATGCACTATCTGACATTGATATGACTAAAAGAAAATGTCTCAAATGGGAACATTATTGGAAAAAATTAGATGATCTAGAAAATCAAGGGAGAAAGAATAACTTAAAAAGTTTTGGTTTACTTGAAAAGACAGAGGGAGATGACATGGTCTCTTTTTTAACATCCTGGGTTTCAAAGATACTTAATCTTAAAGAAAGTTTTTCATATAGCATTGAAAGAGCTCATAGATCAACTGAGAAAATATTTTCTTTCTGCTCATCAGCCCATCTCAGATCACTTATAGTCACAATTTTATCATGTTTGGATAAAGAATTGGTATTAAAATCTACTTAGTCAAAAGTTCCAGTAAAATTTGACCAATTCACTATCAGATTTGACAATGACTATTCATCTAAGACTATTTAACTAAAGAAGACAACTTGGCCATTAATTAAACTTCTTAAGCAAAATAATATCAAAGCACAATTAATCTTCCCTGCAAAAAAATAAAACTCTGCCTGTCTTCTGGTACTAGAATCTTCAGAACTATGGAAGAAACTCTCTCTTTCATTAAAAATAAAAACATAATTTCTCCTACAGAGGATAAAAACACAATTTCATCTACCTCTAAAAGATCTTCAGAAACGGATAGCTGGTCTGATATAAAAAAGAGAGAAAAAGAAAACAGACCACTCCAAAGATTCATCTATTAAAGATTATAAAGACTTATAAAGACGTATAACAGTGCTTTGTTTTATTTTATCAGTAAATATGATGCATATTCATTATAATTCCTCTTCTATCACATATGAAGTACAGTTTGCATTATGTTTGCTTTCTTAGATTATGCATTAAATAATATATTTAGTATACCATTTAATAATCTATACATATTTTATGATACTCTTCTTTTGTCTCTCTTTCTTTATTACAATAATCTTATTTTTTTCTTTCTTCTCTATAAATGTTTTCTTATCATTCTCTCTTCTTTTAGATGTATTTGTATTTATTTAAGTCTTTCTTGCATTTATATTTAAAATGCATTTATTCAAATACGAAATATAGATATAATAAAGTGTCCCTTCTAGCTGTTTTGCTTTAAAGAACTTCACCCAAAAGTTAAGGTTTTCTTTCTAAAAAGTGATTTTCTTGACCTGTAATCCAACACTAAACACTCCCCATGCATAAAAAACATATTTAATAATTATGTTTGCCTTTCTTTCCTGCATTTGGCTCATCTGTTACAGTACAAAGGCTACTACAGTGGCAGAGTAATTACATTAGGTCACTACATGGCCATTTAGAAAACAATGCCTGTTAAATGATGACATTTAAATGTGCCGTACCAGTTACATATTGCTAGCATCACACCTCAGATTAATGGTGTAACTTGGAGTCTGAACAAAGGCAGGGCTTTCAAGCTTAGTTTTCAGATGCAAATGTCATTCCCTATACTAAAACTCACTGCCACTAAGAAAGAAAGAAGCTATGTTCATCTGACTCTCTTACTTTCTGGCAGTGTTTAATTTTGCATTTTTTTTTCTGTGTAATTTCGGTAAAAGTACATATTTTGTCTGGATTTAAGGAAAGAAGATTACCAAAAGCTTTAATTTTAGCTACAATATTTAAAACTCTGAATGCAACACAAACCATCTCAGCACAAGTAAAACCTACAGGGGTACTATTTCTCACATATGAACACTGAACTACAGTTGTTACTTTGAAAACAATTAACTCAGCTACATTTTCAAGCCTGTCATTCAAACATTCCTTGCAATGCTCCAACAGAGGTGGCTACTCATGAAAAAGCAAAACAATCAAAAATGCATGTTGATGCTGACAGTGAAAAGTAGACAGTCACAGCACTTTTTTAAACCGATGAAAGAAAAATCACAGTAAATGATCCCCTCATCATAAGGATTACTTTCTGTCCCTTTAACATGACATTAAGAAGATGAAGACACTCACTGTAAAACAAAATAATGCTAGCCATGGCAGACTCCTTCAGATCATTTTTGGGTAAAACAAATTAGAAAATAACAGTAACCATTTATTAGCAGTGCAGACAAGTTAAAGATTTTTTAAAAAACAAGTTTTTTCAGTTTTTGGGTGCAGTCCTGCTATAAATATTAAACTGCTTTTCCTTTGTAACTAATTGTTTTAATATAATACAAATGGGACAGGAAGTGAGAGAGCTGAGTTCTTGATTTCACTTGCCTTCTGCTTTCCATACTTATGTGGCAAATTATGTAAGTACTTTGCCTGTAACTTAATTAATAATCTTCAATTTATAATATCTATATTCTTGCTGTTTTGTACTATGCTGTCACATATAGGTGAGATTTGGAGGGGCTTTTATTTTGGAATATGAACAGTTATGGTATTCACTGGATGTTGCATTCTGTTAGGAGTTGTCATGTCTGTATGTGAGATTTTATAGAAAGATTTTGCTTTGAGTTTATTGTGATTTATGTGATGTTTTAGTTGAAAGCTTGAGGAGTTTGTAAGGCGGAGGGTGGTAGAGATGTTCCTTTGCTATTGTTAAAGTCTCATTTTGTTTTTCTCTTTCTTTTATGGGCTGAGTTACTGCTGTGACTTTCTGCTTACTGGCATGTATTTCTGCTTAGACTCAGACTTCTGGTATTGGCATAAATTAACAGCTTTTTTTCCCATTTTGAATTATCAGCTGGTAACTTTGAAATGGAGCCTTTGAAGCTTTTGTTGTTTAGGCCATGTGCAGTTCTTTCCACGTAGCATACTTGCTTCAGGAAAGACATCTAAATCAAATGTTTTTGTAAACTTGCAAGTTTTTCATATAAAGCCCTGTTGATGAGATAATGAGGACCATTACATTACACTAACTGTTGGATATTATTACTTAAGAAAATATAAAACAAATCTGATAGCAAAGTAATTGATGTAGGCAAGTGTATTCTCATCATGACTTTTTCACATATCATTTAAGACAAGTAACCCATCTACATTCTGATTAAATGGAAAGTAGATAGTAATTAAATGTAATTTAAGTACGTTTATTTTGAATAAAGTTTTAAAGAATCAGTGTTGTGTTTTGAAGCTCTCGAAGAAGTATAATGGTAAGTTCTGTCCAATTCCCACCTACCCCATTTAATAATAAAGGCTGTATATAAGATTTTTTGTCCGTAAGTGGAATTCTTTTCTCTTCATAGATTTTTTTACATTTTTATATAAAAAACATCTTTAGTTATACTTAAAGTATTTGCTTAAGTACAGTTTCTACTGGAGCTGTATTTGATTGGGGGGAGGGAGGTGTCACTGCATCTTTAGAGTTGTCCGGGTCGATCATCACATTGTGGAGACTATGCAGAATGTATGAGTAGAATGGAAATATGATTGTGTGATGGTTGTTTTTTGGATGATGGTGAGATGCATATTGTTTTAGTTATTTGTTTCTTTGTGGTCAGCTTGCAAGGTAATATTTTGATTTTTCTTTGTTGGTCTGAAGTTGATGCTGTACACTTTTTTGTGTGGGATGGGAGTTATCTATTTTTAGTTAGTTTTTATAATTTGGAGAGATGTGATTGGATATTTTTTGATGAGAATGGTGATATAGTTAATTTTACATAAATTGCCATTTGGTGGTTTAAACTTAATCAGTCTAGAGCTAAGCTTATAAATTGATATCCTGTGGAGTTAATTTATTAGCATATATGACACTCTGCTCTCTTCTATCATTATAAAGGTTTAACTTTATGTAATAGTTTATTATAAATATCAAAATACTGCTCCAGTAGTAAAAACCTCAATTTTATTAAAAGTTTAAGCGCTTTCATTTCCTAAAGTATGAACTTCATCAGAAACTAATCATACAGCTACTTCACTTCCTTTTTAAACAGGAAAAGGTGCCAAAATAGTGAATGAATTTAAAGAGATGCACACATAAAAGCACCTATTTACAACAACAGTATGCATGCAGAACAAAAAACTAAAAATCATCATGACTACCAAACAAGTAAAGAACATGGTAGAAAATGCATATATGCAAGTTGGAAAAACTTACATGTAAGAACAAGTAACAGATAATCATACAGATTATTTTGTATGGAGGTATGATAGTGGAACAAAATGGATAGTGTACATAGCCATTTGTGCCTCCTGTCCAGCATTTTATGTCAGGAAAATGATTGACACTTTAAAAACTAGAACATACCAGCATGTTTATGCTATTAGTATGGCCAACTCAACTAATGCCTTGTACAAGCACTCTACTAGTTGTAATGAGTTTAGGAAGTTTGCCTTTACTGTCCTAGAAAAGGTCCCCATTCCTAGTAAAGGAGATACTGGGAACATTTGGTTAAGCAAAGAGAATATTATTAGGTTCATAGGTTCATAGGTTCATACTAGGCTATCTGCCCTGGGGCAATTATAAGCCTAGCCCGATTTTGTTCGGCTTACGCCACCCCTTGATTTGAGTATACTGTGCCCTTTTTAAGGTTTAGTTTGCTGTGCTTCTGTCTAATAGTGACACGGAAGTAATCCCCGGGACAAACCTACGATCCCCCATCCACTCATCAAGATTCTTCTTGAAGAGATTCAGTGAGGTGCTCCGCCTAACATGGATTGAAATTCTATTCCAGAGCGAAGGGAGCCTCTGGGTTATGAATCTGTCCCTCCAGCAAGTTCTATTTATTTCAGTGCTGAGGTTCAAGACCCTCAAGCGTGTGGCTCTAAGGGATTTAGATTTATCGAGGTGGAGCATGTCCATTAATTCTGGATTGGACATAGCTTTATATGTCAGGTATAGATCACCTCGAAGTAGGCGGTATGCAACTGAGTAGAGCTGGAGTTTTTTTAACAGAGCAGCATATGGCATCTGTTTGAGTCCCTTGATCCTCTTGGTGAGGTACTTTTGGGGTCTTTCTAATTGCTGCAGGTGTCGGGTAAGGTACATCCCAAAAGGGGCATTGTATTCTATGATGGGCCTGATGAGGGATGAATAAAGGGGCATGATTACCTCTCTTGATCTAGAGGTGAATCCTTTCATGATGAGGTGGGCTATGTAAAAGGTCTTTCTAACCACTTTGGCAATGTGGTTGTCAAAGGAGAGATTGCTATCAACTTGGGTCCCCAGATCCCTAATTTCTTTCTCTGTATTTAATGGGTTACCGCCTATGTGGTAATTTGTGGGCACATTGTTTTTGCCAAAGGGTATGACTATACACTTTTTGTTATTTAGCTTTAGACCATGGCTCTGGCACCAGTTATCCATTTCTGTGAGACCTTTTATTTTTACTATTTACCTTTTTATTTTACTATTGGCAGGTTTTGCTTAATACAAGTGTTCTACCTGGTTTAAATGAAGTGATTTCAATCAAACCTATTTTAAGAAGCAAAGCAGCATCTCTATGTTTTTTTTACATATTACGTTTATATACATATTATACTTTTTAGTACAAAGTAATTCTTATGATTATCTGTCACTTGTTCTTCCATATAAGGGGCAGTATATCAGATTAAGCAGGTTAATATCGGATGATGACACTTTTTTGAGGTGATGGTCAAGCTCAGTAGTATGTTTAAGGATCGAGGGTGTCCTCAGAACCTACTTGATGATTCATGGACTTGGGTTACAGAGGGTAGGAACACCTGCTATGCTCCCCTTTTGAGTTCAAAAAGCAGAGTTCAGGATTTTGACATGCCTAAGGCAATGACGAATATGCCACAGACATCTGTGATGGAGTATAACAGGGAGATATCCTCTTTAAAATGTGCCATTAGCAGTCATTGGTATCCATATTTGGTGCATTTGGTGTGTTGCAACAAGTGGGTGATAAACCAAGATTTGGAGTACAAGAATAGCGGTAATCTTAAGGCTAATCTTGAGAGGAGCAGTTGTAAGGAAGGTACTAACATTAAGAATCTGGTATGAAGTGATGCGGTGCCTGCAGACAACGTAGGCACATACTTGAAGGATCGCACTTTTCTGTCCCAGGATACCCCAGGCTAATTTCAATCAGGGGGAGGTACGACTGCAGAACAAAAGGGGTAGTATACATAGCCTTTTGTGCTTCCTGTCTGGTATTTTATGTCAGGAAAATGATTGGTCCTTTCAAAACTAGACTATACCAGCATGTTTACATTAGTAGTAAGGCCAACTCAACTAATGCATTGTACAACCACTCTCCTAGTGGTAATGAGTTTAGAATGCTTGCCTTTACTGTCCCAGGAAAGGTCCCCATTCTTAGTAGGGGTCTGGGAACTTTTAGTTGAGCAAAGACAATATTATTGGCAGGTTTTGCTCAACACAAATGTTCTATCTGGTTTGAACAATGTGATTTTGATTAAACCTATTTTAAGAAGAAAAGCAGCATCTCTATGATTTTTTACATATTGTGTTTTTTATACATAATATACTTTTTAGCACAAAGTAATTCTTATGATTATCTGTTACTTGCTCTTCAATATAAGTTTTTTCAACTTGTATATATGCATTTTCTACCTTATGCTTCAGTTTTTTGGTAGTCATAATGAGCTTTAGCTGTTGTTGTAAATGTGCTTTTATGTTAGTATCTCCTTAAATTCATTCACTGTTTTTGGCACCTTTCCCTGTTTAAAAAGGAAGTGAAGTGGGTGTATGATTAGTTTCTGATGAAGTTCATACTTTACTGAATGAAAATGCGTAAACCTTTAATAAAATTGAGGTTTGTGACTATTGCAGCAGAGTTTTGATCTTGGTGTTTTGGGTCTACTTTACGATGTTGAAAGCTGACTATCGAAGTTGATATTGTCAGCACTACAACATCGAAAGCGCAGAATATCGTGCAGATAAACAAAAATCTCCATAGGGGGAGATTTCCATTTACCTCAATGCAGTGCAGTCTCGGAGTTGGAATATTTTAGTAGGGGGGGTGCGGGGGGCGCAGGGTGGCTTAC
Source organism: Protopterus annectens (assembly GCF_019279795.1). Lineage (NCBI taxonomy): Eukaryota > Metazoa > Chordata > Ceratodontiformes > Protopteridae > Protopterus > Protopterus annectens. Next base: position 515,215,100 of record NC_056740.1, on the reverse strand, counting down.
CTTCCTGCCTACGCTAGTTAGTTTTTATTTTATTTCATTTTTTTTAAACGTTATTCAATGTTTTACTACATCGATTACTAGAGGTTGGCCTTCTAGTAAGATTTCGATAACATGATACAGACACGGAATTTTGGTGGAGTACGGTGTTATTCATGTTGGTTAGTGGTTGCATAGTTTATTATAAAGTATACTTACATTTTAACAAAATTTTATACTGTCTTAGCAGCATATCTAAGTCAGTGCTTTATATAAAGCATATCGCAATTCCAAGACAGATTTAAAAATAAGAGGTCCGTCTAAAAAAGTAAAGTCTTCTTAATTTACTGACATTTAATACAGTATTGAAATACATTTTGTATTAGTATTATAATGAAATGTGATGTCTTATTTTCATTGCAAGAGTACCTATTACATTTTTTTTGTGTAAGATAAATATATATTAAATGTAGAGCTGTCAACAAAATAGTTGAAGTAAGGGCAGGTTAGATGATTTCCACTGTGCAGAGACACCCGTGGAAATATTATTTGACATTTAAATGCTGATGGTGCAGATCATGAAATATATGATGGCATATGCATTAAAGATTATGATAACCAGCTCTTATCACTAATATACAGCTATTAATAGTTCTGTGAATCTGTTTTGATTGAAAATACATACTGGTTAAAGCCTACATGTTATAAGACCTTTTTGATGTATTCTTATAGTACTAGGAGTACTGATACAGACATATAAAGTGTAAGATCTGGGGAAAGAAATATCAGGGAGGTCTCCTACAAAGTTCAGTAGCTTTTACAATCTTTATTTAGAGCAGTGCTCTCACTTGGCATATATAGCCATTTAAGTAAAACAAGTATATATCAAATAATGGATTATAATATAATATATTTCTAAAATAGGAAATAAGAACAATGTTTTTATAGAAATAAGATTATATGTAGTGAGAAATATGAAATAAACCATTTGTCTATCTTCCCATCACTGTTTATTATTATTAACACAAAGTTAATGCACATGTAACGGCCATCTACACTATCTTTGGACAAAAATAGGTGATATTTATAAGAGGTCAATAAGAAATGTTTATATTTATGTTGGAAATAGCTGTTATTAGAAAATGGAAACATACAAGTGCCTTCAATTTATTAAATGCTTTTAACTTTGAATGTTTTTAATGACTGGCTTCAAGTCAATGGCAGTTTTCATGACCTATGAGTCATTCTTATTGCTATTAACTAACAGCAAATAGTTGCATGATACTGCTGATAATATTATGTGCCAGCTGATTATGTAATATATACAAAATGCTTTGAGATATTTTAACAGTTTATCAATACAATTCATTCTCACCTCTATGCAGCCCTACAAGGGAGGTTCTGGAATATTCTGATGGAAAACAAACTAGAAAATGAACAAAGAACCACCTGCTGCAGTGAACATAGTATATGAATACTTTATCTGAGTTGAAGGTAAAGCACTTTCATTCCACGACTTTAGTGAACTAGGTTCTGAAATACATTAATGTTGAAATAAAGATACTATAAGTTTAACCTTCTCAATAATTTATTAATATTTATAACTCAAAAATTGTTCAGAATTTATTATCTAATATTGTACAGTTATAGAGTTGCAAGGTTGGCATTTTATTGCTCAAAGGACAAGTTGTAGTACAGATTTTTGTACCATTATGTATGAGTCTAAGTAGGAAAATATTTTAATTTGATATGGTATCAGATTCTGTTATGTTAATAATAACATTACATCCTTTTATATGTTTATGCACTTGTTGGAATTATATCAAAGGTGAGGGAAGAGGGAGACGAAGAATAAAAAAGATTGTTCTATATTCATTTTATACAGAAATACTACATTAATATTTAACATCTGAAATATAATTAGTAAGTTTCAGCTAAAGAATAAAGGGAGGAGAAATAGGAGTATTAGTATACTTATATTACCTGTTTATATAGTGTTACCTTCTCTGTAATTATACTGTAAATAAACATTTTTTCTTAATTTATTCCCAATATATTAATCTTTACTGCAAAGCTCCCATAATAACATAAAATGGTGCCCTTTTTATTTCTTTGGTGATTAGAGAGAGTTAGTCTTGATATTTATTTTCTCAGATGGAGGTCAGAAATTATAGTTGTTCCATCTATAGGTTTTTATGGAATGGAAATATTATTAATCTTTTTTTTTCTTTTTGTCTGAGACCCATATATATATATATATATATATATATATATATATATATATATATATATATATATATATATATATATATATATATATACACACACACACACACACACACACACACACACACACACACACACACACACACACATGCTCACATATAACCTTTTAAATGTTTTTTCTTAGCATCAATATATTTAATTTTAATAAAACTTTAATAAAACTTTTCTTCTTTATTCTATAATATGGAATTAATCTTACTATCATTAAATGTTAATGGTTTAAATAACTCTAAAAAGAGGGCAAATATATGAAAAATATTAGAATTAAATACACCATTAGTTGTTTTCATCAATGATACACATTCTTCTTATGAAAATGATGGTCAGTATTGCAAATTGAATAAATATCTGACCTTAGCTCAATCTTCTTTCAAATCTTAAAAAGAGGAGTAGCTATTTTATGAAAAAAGGGAAATTAATCAAAAAATAACAATCATCAAATCTAATAAAGCTCAAGGAGATGACAGTATTATCCCAGAACTATACAAATTATTCCCTCAAAAATTATAACAAATGTATATAATGTTATGAAAAAGTACAAACTCTAGATCAATTGCCACCTTTTTGAAATTATTCCTTGATTACCCCAATTATAAAACAAGGTAAAGATTCTCAGAAATGTTCTTCATATAGACCTATATTATTGCTTAATGTAGATTATTAAAAAAAGTCTATACTAGCAGACTGTATGAAAATAAATTTACCAAATACAATTATTTTAGATCAACCTGAGTTTATATATAAAAGGCAAACTTCTGATAATATTAAAATACTAATTACACTTATAGATTAGATTGGGATTTCTTATTTGACGTTTTATATATGTTTGATTTTCCTTCCCAATTTAACATTTTAACATCTAGCTACAATAATAATAATAAAACATATGTAAAAGTTACGTTCATACTTATCAAATTTTATAAATGTAACAAAAGGGACTAAACAAGGCTGTCCTCTTTCCTATCCGTTATTTAATTAAGCTATTAAGATACTTATATTCCTTATTAATTCAAATACAGGAGTTCAAGATTTAGAGATTAATCAGGAATATAATTCCAAAATTATTTTATTTGATAATAATATACTATTAACATTGAAAAATTCCTTGTGAAACATGAGAAGAACTTGAGAAAATTATAAGAAAATTTCAAAAGATGTGTAATTTACATTTTAATAGTTTTAAGTTTATCTTCTTATCAATAAGAAAGATTCATTACATAAATTATTTAATAGGCAAAGAATCTGCTAACATATAATACCTAGGAATTCATATTTTTAAAAATACAGAGGAGACTATAAACTTCAATTATGAAAAAGTAATAACCTCTTTAATTAATTTAATTAATTCCTGGAATAAAATTTTCATTTCATTTGAAGATATATTATAAATTATTAAAATGAGTTTATTTCCAAAAATATTATATATAACTCAGTCTAAATATTATATATAACCCATTCTCTTATAATGCCACCCAATAAGAAACTAATTAAAACAATAAATAAATTACTTATTAATTTCCTATGGTGCCCATATAAACCTATCTTAAGTATAAATCATCATTTTAGACCTCAGAAAATCTGTAGGTGTAAACATTCAAAATATAGAAACTTATGCAAAAAGCAATAATTATGAAAACTATTTTCAATTGATTAGACAATAATTATATAACAAATTGAAAAAATATTACATTATCATCTGTTCAATATAAATACACTGAATTTTTAGACTCAAAACATATTAAATCATATAATCCCTTCTGGTTTTATATTTGCAAATATATTCAAATTCCTATATATTCCACAATTAATTTTAATTATATAAATTCAATTTTAAAACATTTAGGAAAATAATATAGATCAATCTAAATTATAGATTTTGCTTTGAATCCCTTGCTCCATTCTTTTAACAAAAAAGAAATATAATAATAATAATAATAATAATAATAATAATAATAATAATAATAATAACAATAATAAAAATAAGCTACCAACTCATAACCTTAACTCTTGGAGAATTGACAATTTTCTTCTTGTTATCAATGCTTTGAATAAAGTACAGTTACATCTATAGACTCTCTATGCTTCAAGTTTGATATTAATATCAATGATACAATTTATACATGTTTAGTTTTAACATCAGTTCAAGCCAAGTTTTCACGTCTCTCCAACACATGGTTTGCTGATATCCCAGAATGGATTAAAATTTTAAATGAAATTATTTGTAAACATCAAGAATTTGATAATTTAATCTCTAAATTATAAAAAGAAAAATCTGTGGTATCCTTCAAAGTCTCATAAAATGCAGTATGCAACCTATACCGGGTCAAAAACAAACCAAGAAGAAACTTTGCAGTGTGGAGGGTGTGAAGTCCACTCCTTGAAACATGTTATGCACCTAGTTCACTAATAAAAATCAAACTTTAAAATACATACTACAAAATAATAAAATAGTACGTAGTCCACAGTTGAGTTAAAATGGAATATCCTTTACTGAAACACACAAACAAGTGATCATAGTTGAGTATAATGAAAAGCATTAAAGGCATTCTTTAAGTCCCCCTTTCCACTTAATACCATAGTGTAAAGTGAGATTGTGCTACCTTAGAACTGAAACTAAAAAGTTATACACGAATTAAAATATATAAGGACAGCTTATTAAGGCTAACCTACTTATCCAAACTTTATTAATTAAGAAGCCAACTCACTAACAAAATGGCTGATTATCTACATACACGCATATACATTTGGTATTTGTTAACTTATTATTCACCTTGTTTGCTATTATTTTTATTGTTTTTAAATAATATATTTTTTTTAAGTTTGGGTTTACAATCTAAGGATGCTAACCAGATGTATTTGATTCTTATTGTTTCACTATCCAATTAACTTAAATTGCTAGGTGCTGTATTAAAAATGACAATATAAAAGAATTAAGTATTGGCATGACTGTCTGAAGAAGTCCTGAAAGCACTAAGTTTAACTATTGGTTAAAGGATTTATTTTAGTGTGGTTTAATGTAGAAGTGTGTTTTAATAAATCATCTACATTTTTAATATTTACAATATGAATCCATTTTCCTTTCTGGACAATTCAAGGGCCTGTCCTGTGGATCTGACTTTTTTGAAGTGGAAGTGATCTCCTTTGTTGAGAGAAGCACATCTGAGTAATAAGAGTATTGATTTGGTGTGCACTTTATTAGAATTAACTTTAGAAAATAATATCTTCATGTTTAATGAAGAAATTTTTCACAAAAGGTTGGCATAGCTATGGGCACAGCTTCTGCCTATAGCTATGCCAACCTGGCTTTAGCAAAGTGGGAGTTTGAGAGTGTCATCAGGAATAATGAGTTCTGTGGACACATTGTGGTGTATAAACGATTTGTGGAAGATGTTTTTATTTTGTAGAAGGGGCCAGTAGGAGAAATTCAGCAGTTTATTGAGTATTTCTGCTTGACTACACCGTTTTTTTAAGGTTTAGTTACACCTATTCTGAGGAGTCTGTTGTCTTTTTAGATGTAAAGATTATGGATAATTTAATTGGCAACTTTAAAACTTCTATTTTTAGGAAACAATGCAAGAAAAATATTCTCTTGCACAAAACTAGTATGCACCCCACCACATATATAAAAATGTGATGAAGAGACAAGCACTTAGGGTTATGAGGCTGCACAATGATGAGGAAGATGAGACTAGCTCTGTCAGAGTTGAAGGTGGAATTTTTACAAAGGGGTATAGAGAAAAGGAAGTGGATGACTGTATTAAGGAAGTAATGCTTCTGTGAAGTACGAGGGGTTGACCTTATTTTTTCTCACAACACTGGGCATGACAATAGTCAGGGAGTTAGACACGAACAAAGAGGTTTAACTAGGTTGACTTTAACATATACTAGCAATGTTAATGCTATTTGCAATATTATAAAGAAGAATTGGAGAATATTGAACACTGATGAAAGGTTGAGACATTTGATTAATGATCAACCTGACTTTAGTTTTAGAAATTGTAAATCTTTAAAGAGACAGCTTTGTTATAAGAATGTCAGCAGAGGATATACACCGCCTTCGCATAGAGAAGGGACTTTTCCTTGCAGGCATTGCAAAGCATATAAGTTCATTCATGCAGGTAACCGCTTTGTACACTTTACATGGAATTGTTTCATAGAGACTTCATTTTATGCTGACTGTACAACAAAGGGCTTGGTTTATTTTATGTATTGTGTTGAGTGTTATGCCTATTATGTAGGGAAGATGAATAGGCAGTTTAAAGAACATATTTTAGAACATGTCAATGATGCAAAGAATAAGAAGCTTAGAAGCAGTGTTGTACAACATGTCATTGAAAAAGGAGATACGCATAGTTTTAAATTTTTAGTGCTAGAAATTTTGACTGTTAATATCAGAGGGGGTGATTTTAGGAAATTTACTGAGAAAAGTGAACAGGAATGGATAGTACGGTTAGATGCAGATAAGTTGCCTTGTATCAGTGAGCGTGTCTTTCTTAAACCACTGTTGAAGTCTTGTTCTTTGACACATTGAAGGATTCATTTTTATTGCTGTTTGAGTTTTAGAATTTTGAATGTTTGTGTTTTTATCAATGTTTTTAGATGCATTAGTAGGTATTTTTTTGCCTATTTATGTTTTTATATGTATTGATGTATATATATATATATATATATATATATATATATATATATATATATATATATATATATATACATGGATGGTTATTGTGTACATGTTTTCATAGCTTGATTGAATTAATTATTTGATTTGCTAGTTAGTGTTTTAAAAGGAAGCGGATTATTGTTTTTCAGTTACATCTTTACCTTTGTTCATTAAAGCTTTATAACTTTAGCTGTGGTGTATACAAAGTTTTTTGTTTGTTACATTGGAAGTGAACTGTTGTTTCTTTTTGATTTTAACATTTTTTCACATTTTCAACTTTTTCTTGTTTTTTTTTTAGTCATTCTGTATATATTTTAAATAGCTACATTGTTATTTCATCTTTGGTTCAACTGATTCACTTATTTTGTTATATGTCAAATATTGTTATACTTTGTAATAATTTTAAAATTTTAATACAATATTTTAAGCAAAAAATAAAATAAATCAAGGACATAATTGGTATGGTGTTCAAGAAAAGTTGGCTTTATTTGCAGATGATATTATTTTGTACCTGATGGTACCAGAAAAGGACATCTCGGATTTGTGGAACATTCTGAGACAGGTCGATTTTTTTTTCAGGATATAAATTAAAGGACAGCAACGGGATTCTGTCATTAAATGCTCAAGTTCTCTGTCCTTTTTCTCCCTATTTATTTTCCCTGCCATGAATAAACAACAACACAGCATTTAAAATAGTTTAAATTGACTGTTTCTCTCCACTAGAACAGCACCTTATTGTACTGTGGTGGTTTCACTTTCAAAAAACTTTTATCCTGCCCTGAAAATGTCTCCAATTCATTGATGTCATCAAGGTCACTGAATACAGGTAGTTTTCTGGATAATTCCCTTCCCAAACTGACATCATCATGACCATCCTAAAAACCCACCAATGCTGTGATGTCACAGCTCCCTGGACCTTCCCCTACCCATATATTAAGTAAAGGCTAGAACAAGGAAACAGTACTTGAGTCAAGTCTCCTGCTGTGAGCTGTCAGTCACAGCAAGTAACAGCTGAAATTACCCTTAGCACTTTGACAGCTAGGGAAGTTAGGTGTGAAGGGGGAGGGAGATGAGTCAAACTATTACAATTCAGGCTTCTCGAAAAAAATAAAAAACAGCATTTTAGCCATTCTAAAAAGAAGCAACAGTAAAAAGCACTTTGAAAGTCTGTTCTGTGGTATTTGCACTGTGTTTTGAGTAGTCATTGAATGGCATGAAAGGTTACTTAAAAGACTGAAAGACAGCAGTGTATGCATGTAAAATTAATGCAGTGACAGGAGCATTAGGAATAAAGAGGTCTGCATGATGTAACTTGTTACAGATGAGCACTGCATTGTGAGATACCTAAAGGCAGACTATACAATCAGATTTACCTCAAGATGTCAGACCCCATGTGGTCAACTCAGAAATTATGTATAAAAATATTTAAAAACATGTAAATAGTCCCAGAGTGGTGTTAAAATGTAGGAAACACCAAACTATGATGAAATAAACATGTTTTTTGAGTCTGTGGGTGTGGTTCTCATTTAAGGAAGTTAAAACAAACATAGCTATAAACTATGAACTCAGACATTAATTGGTTCAGCAGTACCACTATCTGTGGGACATGATAAAATGAACTATTTTGAAATATGGATTAAAATGGATTCTGTTATGGCGGTCAATGATATGTAGGAAGAGAATAAACAAAAGATAATACAAAAACTGAGAAACTGGAAGCTGTTGCCTTTGGGTATGGATAGCAAGACACAAGTGGGAAAAGTGTTTTGTGCCCCTTTAGTTTGATACATATGTCAAGCATGTTTTTATCAAGTAGAGGAGAAGATGTGGATAGTAATCAATAAAGAGTGGAAGAATTTTATTTGGGAGGGAGAGGACAAGAGTCAAGTGGGATATGCTGAGTTTCTAAATAGAACAAGGAGGTTTAGGAGTACATGATTTGAAAGGGCATTTTAGAGCTACAGAGTAAATGTTCTTATATATAACACAATCAGAAAGCTACAGTTCAAAGTGGAAATGAATGATAATTAAACAGGAGGGTAATTCAAATAATAACAAAAGAATGTGAGCTTGGACAGTCATACAGAATATTATATTCATAAAGTATCAGAAAGTATATTAAAAACTAAGCCAACACAGGAATGTAGAATGGAGATTCTGCTGGTAGGGTTGACTGCAATTAGGGGTACACATAATAGGCAAGAGGAAGCTAGAATTTGCAGGAGTAAGCTGGCAAAGGAACTAATGAACTGAGAACAAATAATTTGAGAGAAAGAGAAAGGTAGTAGAATGGGAAGAGGCCAAGAAGACATCTGGATTGCAGGCTAGTGATACATTTCCTATCAGGATTGATATCAGATTATAGACAAAGAGAGAGGGATAGGGGAATCCCAAATGAAAGACTTGCACTGGTTGAGTTTTCAAATTGAATATAGAACAGAAGCTGTTAAGAAAGGAATAATTATTACAGCATATAAAATATTGCATGATAACTATAGCAGTCAATCAGAAGAGGTCAGAAATGATTGGGAAGAGAGCTTACATATGAAATTCATAAAGAAACAATGTGAGGACATATGTATGGCTCCCAAATATGCAACAAAACTAGAAGATTTAGGATTCTTGTCTGAGATTGTTTGCATAAATATTTTTATACCCTAAATAGACTCCAAAGAATTTTTCCTCAAGTAGATGGTAAATGCTGGACATATAACGGGAAAGAAAGTGATACTTTGCAGCATATGTTCTCAGAATGCAACACACTGGCAGACTTTAAAATTCCTTACAGAGTACTTTGTCAGGAATACTAGAAAAGCAAATGAGTGTAACTAAGTAAATGATTTTCTGACATGGGATATAGATGTGAATGACTTAGATGTAGTAAGGCTTTGCCAAGTTTAAATCTGGTGTCTGCCAAAAAAAGCAAGTACTATAAAATAGAAACCAAAATCTAAACCAACTATACTTGAAGTAGCAAACATTGTAGTACAGATAAACAAACAAGAAGTGGGATCTTAAGAAAAGGGTAGTAGTAGTTACATAGAAAAAAATGGAAATTGTGGAAACAGTACTGCAGAAAAATATTTTGGAGGAGGAATGAGCTTTAAGAGAAGGCAGGATTTGAATAATTTATGCAATGATGGTTTGATTATATGATATATAACAATATATGTGATCTGTAATATTTTCAAATTGTGAACTTAATATGGTTTAATTACTTTTATATAAATGTAAGTTTGCCTATGTCACAAGTGATAATTCAATATTTGTTTAAGAAAGAAATACATTTATGTCCAGTGCTTACTAATCAAAGCTAACTAACAATAATTCACAGTCATAAAGCCAAATGCTTGACAGAATACATGAATCACAACTAAGACTAGTAAAGTGCAAAAAAACAAAGATATAACGTACTGATCCGAAATGCCAACTCTAATAAAACAAGTAGTGAAAAGTTAGCTTTATATAGATAATAAAATAAAAATATAAACGTATAGTTGTTATCATACCAAGTCATCTCTGCAGCTGAATGGGTATAGCTTTGCTTAATTGTAAAGAAGTTACATACCTTACATGTACAGATTATTATTACAAGTTCCTTGAAATAATCCAAATGGCAGACACAAATAGTAGTAGGTACACTAAAGTCTATATTCTTGACACAATAGCTACCTGAAGTTGTCAAACATGAGAATGGTCCACAGCATAAAAGTCAGAAATGTAGAAGATTTGTTCATGAGTAGGAATTCACAGGTATATCATCAAGTCTCTGCTGGATGCAATACAATGCATAAATGTGTAGAACAATTAAGCAATGAAAATTTTAGTACCAAAAGTGATGATGACGGTCATTTTGCAATTCCGGAATACTGTAATACTAAATTTTTATGCAGTCAATTTGTTAACCAGCTAAGCTGCTAAAAGGCAAGTGATTGAAAAGCCATTTACCTGTGTTATCTGTTACTGCTCATAAAAAAAAAAAAAAATCAGTATAAAGTATAGGACATGCTAGAAAAAAATCAAGGAGGTATAGTATTATGGCAGAATCTACAGGAAACTAGCAGATTTGAAAGAAAGGTAAAATAAAAAATGCAAACAGGAAAGTTTTGTAACATCAACCTGCAATAGTCGGCCAAGCAGCTAAACCATGGTCCTAAGCTATTTTAATAAAGAACATGAAGTTGTATGCGAGTAACCAATGATGTATGTATCGCAAAGTATAGATAAGAGGAACAATCAGAAATGTGACAGCCGGTAGTGTTACAAGAAATCTCTGTCAGTCAAGAGTCGCACGGAGACTCCTTTAATCATGTTTCCGACAGCAATGCATATCCCAAAACAGAAATCAGATGGTAAAGAAAACCACTCAAGAAACTAGACAAATATATATATATATATATATATATATATATATATATATATATATATATATATACAGCCTATGAGTTCATCATAACACTAGAATTAAAACCTGTAATTGTTTAAATGTCTTTTGAGTTGATGCAAAAATCATGTTTAATGTAAAATCTCAAGAAATTCTTAGTATAAAGCTGTTTGAGAATGAACAGTATTTGTAAAGCATGCTACCACATGTAATGTACATAGGACAAGCATACTTTTAAGCAGAAAAAGAGGCATGTCATACATAGAGTATATACATTTATCTGTGCAGGAGCACTACTTTCCATTGAAATGGAAATGCATCAAATCTAGAACAGCCAGTTCAGATGATCGAGTATCAGGTGATTGAAATATATCAGCTTTGCCAATATAAGACTGCAGTACAGTGGGTTAGGGGACTATGCCCTTTTCTCCACTATACTGCAATCTTAGAGCTGGTATATCTAATTAGCATGGGGTGTGGGTACTGGGTGTTTGCCCCTATGCAAAAAAACATTTTTTTTTTCGATCCTTTGTGGATCGATGTTTTGTTTTTTGACAATTAGGTGTAGATAATTGTAGGATCTACTGACTAACTGATTTGATGGAAGGCTGTCCTTCCATATATAAAAATGATATATATATATATATATATATATATATATATATATATATATATATATATATATATATATATATATATTCCTATCAGATGACAGAATGCTCATGTTATTGAATTTCAAGTGATTGAGCTAAAATCCTCAAATTACAGAATATCAAACTGGAAAAAACAAACCAAACACCTGATTTTGCAAGGGGAAACCCCCCCCCCCCCGCACCACACCATACCCCCTGTTACTTTTATATTACAACTTTGGTATCTCACCATAGTGGGAAGAAGACCAATTCCCCCATCCCCGCTATGCCATGATCCTGCATAGTACAGGTCCTTGCAAAAAGAAAGGGTGTTTGATTTGTTTTTGCTGGTTTGATATTCCAGGATTCAAGCATTTTGGCTCATTCATTTGAAATTAGGTAAAGTGAGCATTCAGTTATCTGATAGGGATATATATATATATATATATATATATATATATATATATATATATATATATATATATATTGAGGGGGGTGACAGAGGCTGGGAGCAAGATGCTCTTTCATGTTGCATACATTCTAGAAACTGCCATAATAAAGGCATTATACTGAATGTCAATTCCTTCATAACATCTGTAATTTAAAAAAAAATTCTAGCAAATATTCCAGAGTTACAGGCTCCAATACTGTTCTTTACTACAGTGACAAAAAGGCCTGTGATACTATGACATATGAGTATAAAATGTTTTGTGAAAAGCCCATTAGCAACTATAAAATTACAATGGTGAAAAACAGACGAAGGAAGATGTCTAACCCATATAATTATTAGCACCTCTGGGAAAGGTTTGCACTTATATGCTTGCAATTGAACAACCATTTGGGAAACTCTATGAAATTACTTTGAAACATAGCAGTAAGCAAGTCCAGAAAGTAATCCATTTTGCCCAGACAGATGCAGTTCATTTCAGCTAGTATCAGCATCTTTACTGTTCATATAGTAATAATACAAATGTCAGTCTATATCACATCAATGCACAACACAAATCCATCACAACAGATTGCCATAGTGATAAAGAATCCTAAAAAAAAAAAAAAAAACTAGCCAGTTTCTCAGTACAGCTGTAATTCTACTTTTGAAAAAGTGAAAACAGTGCTGATATCTGGTTACTGATTAAATAAATGTATAATAGATTTAACTGTTAAAGGAAACTAATGCAGAGTTCTTGAAAATAATATATGAAAAATTTAAGGCCACCCCATAACTTTTTATTATAATGTCTTAAAAAATGTGGATGTATGGCCATCAGTCAAAAATTCAATGCATCAAAAGGCAACTGATTCATCACAACTTGTCAATCAGTACCTTATTGAAAATAAAACATTGTTGTTTGCAGGGGGCAAGCCATCCTGCTCCCCCCACATTTTACACTCCCACTGCTTATTATATGTACTAACTCCAAATTTTCACTACAGTGGAGAAAAGGTAAATTCCCTGATCTCCACTGGAAGGTGATCTTGCACAGAAACATAGCCAACAACTTAGTTCAGCTGATTTTTTCGATAAGCTGTGCCAGCTTTTTTCTGCATTTGACAAGCTGACTTTCAACAAGTTGTCTGTAAAACAGGATTATATGCTTGTAAGTCAATTATCAGCTATTACATTAGTTTATGCTGTAGTATCACTGAAAAATAAACCAGCTAAGTAATTCTGGTCAACCATAATATACCTCATATTACATAGGATATGCTGATTATCTTCCAAAGCTGAGAAAAAATAACCTTGTTGCCATTTAAAACTGTATTGGAAACATGCAGGCAGCTTTAAAAGCTGCAATGACACCCAAACAGCAACATGGTAAAGCAAAGTGTTAAACAGCTTTTAATGCAAGTGACTGATAAGAGATGCGTTATGTGTCTGGCCACGATTTGTGTGATGGCACAAAATAATGTGACAGCTTTTAAAGGTGCTTCTACTTTTACAGATTTTTTTAACTTGCTGTACATTGGAGCAGCTAAACATCTCCTGTTTTACAAAAAATATATATTGGTTCACACATCATAACTGTGTGATAAAGTGTTCTCACTTCTCCAAGTGGATTCATAAATTCACCTCCAGCTTCGCCCTCAAGATGAATTTCTTGAATCCATTTCTAACACAATAGAAGTATGATTATGATCAACAAGTCAATCATAATCCTTTATGTATTTGTCTTGCTATTTTATTTGTATGCATATCAATGGTACTTTAATGGGTTTTTTAGGGAATACTTGCCCAGCATAGCTATATTTGAAATCTTGATAATATATCTGTGTAAACAGTGTTGTATCATTAACTCAAACTGTGGAGAGTTTAAGAACTGGCAGTGGACAGGCAAATGTTTTTATGCATTTATATAGACTTCTCGGGGGTGGCCACGGTAGTGCAGTGGTTAGCGGTGTCACCTCACAGCAAGAGGTTCTCTGGTTCGATTCTTGGCTGGGGTGCTTTCTGTGCAGAGTCTGCATGTCCTCCCTGTGATCACGTGGGTTTCCTCCGGGTGCTCTGGTTTCCTCCCACATCCCAAAGACATGCAGTAGGTGGATTGGACACTCTAAATTGGCCCTAGGTGTGAGTGTGTGTGTATGCCTTCTGTGGAAGGTTGGGCGCTGGGCTGGCAACTTGACACCATAAAACTCCACTGCCAATCATAAGCGGACAGATGATCCACTGTGGCAACCCCTAACCGGGAAAAGCCGAAAGAAAGAGAAGATATAGACTTCTCAGAAGAATAACTACCATCTAATATTGATACTAAGACAGAATGTGGTGACTGGCTATTCAGACATCACAGACAGGACATAGGGAGGGTAACTGAGTTCGAGTTCTAGCTATATAAGAGGCTCCAAGTAGATATGCCATGAGGAAATAGCAGCACTTGATGAAGGAATGAAAGTGTGTGACATTAGCTTGAATGTCCATTTGGCTGAATTGCAAATGATGGAATGCAAATTAATGAAAGCCATTTAGTTAAATGCTCATTTAGATGAAAATCCACTATTGGTTACACGTAGTTATTTTACAGGGAGATAGAAATATGTAGAAATATATGAAGCTGCTTTACCAGGTTATGATATATAATCACAGCTGCAGTGTGTTTTATTTGTTAAACAGCTCTGATTCCTGTGTTTAGTGTTTCTATTCTAAAAACATGCATCTGGAGTATTTCTTCCTGGGAAAATGGACTCGGTCTCAGTCAGACTTTCCCAGTAAACAAATGTTAAATAAATAAATAAAATAAAAAAAAAATATTGTCTCCACAATTACACTAATGGAGAGTTAGTATATTTATTTGTGTGACTTGTGTGTTTTGAACAAAAAGTTTCTAGTTAAAGAATAGTGCTGAATTATACCTTTTAAGGTTGGGCATTTTTCTGGTTTGTGGACTATGCAGGGGTTTATAAGTAACTTAGAGTAACTGAGGGAGTTGGGTAGTTCAAACCAAATGAGATGTTTAAGACCTGTAAAGTCAAGTTACTTGTGTGGTTAGTAGGCAGCAAACATTGCTACTTTATTGTACGATTTATGTCAATTTCTTTTCTTTTTTTAGTTATCTGCACATTAATAAAATGAACAGGTGCAAAGAAGCAATGCTAGCAGGCAGACAGAGGGTATTTTTTTTTTGGATTCTGTCTGTGAGATATGTTTGCCTCTATAGAGTGTTCCAGGTTTTTGAAATATATTTTATGACCTTCTGTACATGCAAGTTGAATTTCATTTTTTATCATCTAGTGTGACTATTAATAGTTTTGATAGACAGACTATTTCTTGTTTTGAAACATTTTCCACTTGGGTATGTTTCAATTATTTGGAATTCAGTGAAATGATGCTTCAGTCAAATGGGCATCCAAGCATGTAGACTGAATAATCTGAGATTTAACTAAATGTGTAGTATGACAGCTATGTTCCCCAGTTTTCACATTTTCCGCACACCATCTTCCAGTCATGGAGGGAAGCAGAGAGAGGTACTGGTCCATAACACTCAACCATCTAGATTTTGGCAGAATGTCTAGATTTTGGCCTCTTATTTTTGGCCTGTTTTTCATACAATGTTGAGTTTTTCTGCAAATCATTGAGAATTGATGTTAACAAATAATGACAAACATTTTAGTTTCTGATTTCATACACTTCAGAAAATACATGTTAATTCAAAGCCTGTTAGGATCAGTATTTAAAAATTGTCCCTATTTAGCCCCCCCCCCACATGCATTATTTTTGGCTTTGACCAGAAATCTTGTGCTGAAAAGGTTGAGTGGTATGTACTGCGTCAGTGCAGGAACAAGGCTCAATCATCACTGGAGTACAGAACTAAAATATGATATAAAAAAATCAAAGAACATATAAAGGACTAAAAAAAAGTCTATCAGTAGTAAAATAAAGTCACACACTTGCCCAGCATTTATCCACAGATTAGGGACAGCTTCAGTTAGAGGAAAAGAATTGTCACAATAGTATACAGGTTGGAGTAAAATCTTCAACTAAAGTACCACAACTTTTAAGGTGAATGCTGGGAAGAGGAAGGCCAATAAAATTAGAAGACAACAGGTTAAGATTTACCAAACTGGAGTGGAAAAGTTATGAGAAGTCAGTAGTGGCTGCTGCCTACAAGAAGAGTGCTTTCCCAGCTATCGACTTTTATGGGGAGGGAGGTTGGCATAATGGTTAAGATGTTTACCTTATGAACACCAGGTGCAGGATTTGATTCTCACAGGGGGTAATTGGCTAGGCTTAAAATGGCCCACAAGGGCAGTTAGCCTCGTATGAACCTATTAACTATGACAATTCATGTATTCATGTTCCTATTAACTAATTCTGAGACCTGTAATTGAATGCCAGAATTAAAAACAAAAATATATAAATAAATAAAATTTAAAAAATATATCTATCTAACTATATATCTATATCTATATCTATATATATATATATATATATATATATATATATAAACATATGTTGATCACATCTTTTCTCTTTTAAAGTTAATGAGCAGTACATCGACATCTTTTCACATGCACCCTTGTGGGGAGCCACACCTTCTATATCCCTGCTATTTATAAATACTAAACGAAAGAATATGATACCTTGCAGAAGAGATGGTGCTCCAAGACACAACAATTTTGGACTTTAAGTCCCCAGTTTTGCACATAAATTCCTGCTATTCTATAACTCATGAGATACAGAATTTAAAAATGTTATCAACGTAGAGACACAGGAACTAAACAATCATTGTCAAGCTGAAACAGTTGTATAGTAAGTGTATAGTGAATGACAGCCTGATACAGAGCTATCGGAAGAGAACAGTGAGTGAGTGACTGTCTAAGACAGGGGTATAGGAAATGAACAGTGAACAGGGCCCTGAAACTGACGTATCAAAAGTGAACAGGGACTGAAGCAAAGGTGTAGGAAGTAAACAGTGAAAAGCAATTACAGTGGACTAATTAGGGTGATCCCTAATAGCAGCATCATTTTCAGAAAAATATAATAAAGCTTTGAGATCTAGTTTTACTACAATTAAGGAAGGCAACTTTTTGATCTGTTTTGGCTTGATCTTAAATCCAAAGGGCAGCCAGATTAATGTCTCTCTCTCCTTTAGAGCTGAGTGAGTACAGCAGGAAGGTGGGGCTTTCCAGACTTGATCCCTCTTCTGTGTAACCAGGGCAGAGATTGTTTGATAGATCGGAAGTGCAAATATTCAACAGACTCAAGAATAGTCTGTATTATTTATTTATTTGAATTTGTTACCCTGTTAGAGCACTAATCAAAACTGACCAGTTTCAGTCTCACTGTAAAGTATTTGTCTATCTATATATCTGTCTGTCTGTCTGTGTGTCTATATCTGTATGCGTGTATGTGGGTGTGCATATGTCATTTAGTCTAAAATCAAAATTTCTAAACACAAATGATTTAACACAACTGACAATCCAGTAAAACTGAGAAACAATGAAAGCAGGCAAAATGTTTGTTTTTTCCAGATGGGCAAGATTCCCTGGACTTCCATAACAACTCCACAGTTGTACTACAGTGTTAGAAAGGGAAAAACACACTGTTCATAGGTTGGTACTAGGCTATGTCCTGGGGCCTATACAAGTCTAGCCATAACAATTCCCTGACTATTTCTTCCCACAGTATGTACTTCCCTGGACCCCTTACTAGCAGGGCGACTAACATGATCCCCGGGGTAAATTTCCTATCTCCCATCCAATCATCAAGGTTCCTTTTGAAGAGGGCCAAAGAGGTGCTCTGCTTGACATGTATGGGCAGTCTATTCCAGAGTTTGGGTTGTCTCTGGGTCAGGAACCTATCCCTCCAGCATGTTTTGTTCATTGTGATGACAAGGTTTAGATCCCTGGAGCATGTGTCTCTGAGGGATTGGAATATCTTTAAGTGTAGCATGTCCAACAGCTCTGGGTTTGACATGGACGTGTATGTCAAGCAGAGATCGCAGCTGAGTAGATGATATGAGACAGAGTATAGGTGGAGTTTTTTTAGATGCTCAGCATAGGGCATCTGCTTTATGCCTGTGATTCTTTTAGTGAGGTATTTCTGGGGCCTTTCCAGTTGTTGCAGATGTCTTGTGAGATACATACCAAATGGGGCATTGTATTCTATAATGGGTCTAATGAGGGATGAGTACAGTGGGACAATGACCTTCTTTTTTCTGGATGAAAAGCCCTTAGTGATGAGGTGTGCCACATAGAAGGATTTCCTGACTGTTGTGGCAATGTGGTTATTGAAGGTGAGACCACTGTCCACCTGTGTCCCGAAGTCTCTTACCACACTTTCGGTGTTTAGTGTACTGCCAACTATGTGGTAATTCACGTGTACATGTTTTTTCCCAAAGGGGATAACTATACATGTCTTTGCATTGAGCTTCAGCCCACAGCTCTGGCACCAAGCATCTATTTCTGTAAGGCCCTTTTGTAGAATATCCACATCATTCGGGGATTCAATAATTGCTCCCAGTTTGCAGTCATCTGCAAACTTTGTTAGCCAGAGTCCCTTAGTGTTGGCCTGTACTTCAGAGAAGTAGATGCCAAACAAGAGCGGTCCCAGGACTGAACCCTGAGGAACTCCACTTGTCACTTGTCTGGAGCTGGATTTAGAGTCAGCTACTTTTACAGTGTGGGTTCTGTCAGTAAGCCAGTTCACAACCCATCGAGTGACGTAGGGATTAATGCCCAGTTTAGTAAGTTTATCTATGATTCCAGAGTGAGGGATGGTGTTGAAGGCCTTGCCAAGGTCCAGATAGGCTGTGTGGACCACCTTACCCTTGCCCACGATTCTGGAGACTGATTCAAAGAAGTCAATCAGGTTCAGGATACAAGATCAACCTTTCACGAACCCAAACTCCATGGGGTCCAGTGTTTGAAGGGTGCCAGTGTCTTTGTTTATAAGTTCCATGATAATACATTCCATGGCCTTGCAGATAAGGCTCATCAGACTGATGGGGCGGTAGTTCCTGGGATCCAAGGTGGATCCCCCCTTGTAGAGTGGGATAACTGCAGCTGTGTGCCACACAGTGGGCACGAAGCCTGAGGTGAGGCTTGATTAAACATGACACTTAGGTGAGGTGCCAATTCATTTTGTAGTTCATGTAGTACACAGCCTGGGATACCGTCTGTTCCCATAGATGCTGTATTTTTAGCTTTGGAGAGTGCGTTTTTTACCTGTGTGGTGGTTATTACCAGAATTTGGCAATCTTTCGGTATTGAGATGGGTCCTTTAGGGGGTAAGAGGGTGGTGAAGTTTGCACTGAATCAATCTGCCAGGATATTGGCAATATCCTTGGGATCAGTATATTTAATTCTATTCTGTTGTAGCTCAAAGCAGATCTGAGCATTTCCATTTAGATTCTTGAAATAGCTATAGAATGCCTTGTGGTCGTCTTTGGAATCTTTGGCAATTTTATTCTCGTAACTAGCTTTGGAGGATTTTATGAGGGATCTCAACTTCTTACTGAGGCTGGTAAGGGAGTTTTTTGCATCCTGGGATTTTCCTCTTTTCTGCAACAGTTTCTTCCTTTTGTTGTAAAGTTTGTTTATGGCAAGGGACCACCAGATTGGCTTCCTTTTTTTGGAGGAGAGGGTCTTGGTTCTATTGGGGATGGCACAATTCATGCACGAGTGGATGTGCTCATACAGTGCCTTAGTGTAGGATTCAGCAGTCGAACTTAGTTCCCGTGTGCATGGGTGTCACGAAGTTTGCCACTTCTGACTTGAGTAGCATGAAGTTGGCTTTGGAGAAGTTTTTTATGGAGGTTTCCTTACTGGGGGGTGGGGGTGGGATGTGGATGTCAAGGGTGATTAGCTTATGGTCAGACCTGACCAAAGAGGGGTTGACCATAGGTGTGGAGCATCGATTTCCCATGTTGGTAATGACCAGGTCTAGGATATTGGAGCTCCTGGTGGGACTAAGGATTAGTTGATCCAGGGTGTTGGAGTTTATGAATTCCAAGAACCGTTGGGCAAAGCTGTTGGTACATGAGTAGTTTTCCCATTTAATGGCAGAGTAGTTGAAATCACCCAGTATTAGGGTGTTTGGTTGTATCTTAATATTTTCCAGTATGTTTAGAAAGATGTAGTGAGAGTCTTGGGGCATGGTGGGAGATCTGTAGCAAGCTTCAATTTGGATTGCAGTCTTACCTAGTGTTAGTTGCACCTGGAGAAATTCAGACACATTGTGTTGGGCAACTAGCCTGGTGTTGTGAGTATCCTTGGTGAACATGGACCATCCTCCACCTTTAGTGTTTCGGTCCTGGTTTAGTGGCCGAAAAGTGTGGCAAGATTTGTAGCCTGGTGTTGCAGGAGTGCTCTCTGGAGCCTTGAACCAGGTCTCAGTTACTGCACAAATATCAATGTTCTCCATATTTAGGAGTGCCTCGAGAGAATGCATTTTGAGGTTTAGACTTCTAGCGCTGAGTAGCATTACCTTCAGATTTTGCATGCTTCTACCTGTTACGGTGGTGGTTTTGTCCTTTGAACTTTGCCTAAAAAAGGCACTATAGGGGTGGCAGGAGCCTTAGCCAGTAACCTGAATCTCAGGGGCGACAGATGCAGACCATCTCTGGCAAAGCATCATGGTCTGTCAATCATGTCGTTCCAGGAAGACAGATACTGGATCCACTTTGAATGACACCAGAAGCTTAGTCAATTGTTGAAGTCAATCATTTTGTCCTTATACTGTGGTATCATTCTGGGCAAAGGCAGGATGCTACTCAGGGCTAGTGTCATACCTGCCTGGGCCACATGATCTGAGAGCTCTTCCATGTCTCTTTTCATGTAGTCTAGGGAGGTATGTCTCAAGTCATTCACTCCAACATGGACAATGACAGAGTTATATTTGTACTTGTTGTGGAGTGACTTGAGTGCATGTGTTATTTGGCAGATCCTGGCACCCAACAGGCAGCTGACTGAAATTTTCTCCTTGTTCAGCCTGGTGCATGGGACATCAGTGTGCCTGACTATAGAGTCACCTATGACTAAAGTGTTAGGTACGTTGTCTTGCCTTAGGGGCTCTTGTTGGGTGGCACACTGGTGTTGTGAGCTATGTGACACTTTGGTTGTGATTGGTGTTTGTTTGTTTGTATTTCAGCTTCAGAGGTCCTTGTTGCTTAGGCAGGTTACTGTTAAGGGCCTCCACATATGTGGGTTTAGTGTTGCTATGTGTGGGTGTTGGTGGTGTGGGTTTAGAAGGGCTGTGTGTTGCTTGAGGTGTAGTATAGGTGTTAACCTTCTCCTCTTGACTGTCTAGCACAATCTTGATCGGAGAGAGCTTTGCTTCCAGTTTGGCTATGTAAGTGCATCTCTCAAAGGTTGTAGTGTTGGGTGGTAGGAGGACTGTTGTCTGTGTACATAAGGCAATTGCTGCATTGCCCCAGTATGCCCAGATTCACCAAGTGGACAGGAGAAATCACCGGAAGCTGACACTTGGACATGCCTGGTTTGGTACTTTTGTTTTTTTTTGAAAAGTACAAGAGCTGTTTTCTCTTATCTTAGCAAGGTACTTTGCAGTTATAGGCTGTTTAGTGCCTACGATTAATTTCTCCTTATTAACAAGGAGAGTTGAGTGCTTGTATCAGTTTAAGACTTCCTAGTGCTTTCCAGCAGGTTTTAAAGCAAGTGCTAGTCACAGTGATGCTTAAAGGTAAGATGAAAAAATGTTTCATCCAAAGAAAATGCTTTACCCTAAACACTGCAGTGTGCACTACAGGATTTAGATGTGAAAGTAGGTAACTTAAGTTTTACCTGTCTAAAAAGTTAAATTTTAGTGGAGAGTCACTATTTTTAAAACAGCAAGATAGATTGAAAGGGGGTGGTCACTTCTGTATTCTGGTACTATGGAATACAGTAGGATGGACAATAAATTTAAATAGTTGAAGGGGAGTGATTTCACAAAATGATAATGTTGTGCTTACTCACACAAGCCAGTAAAAACAGAGAGGAAATTAGATATATGGTCAAATTAACATAAGGGGAAGGCAGTTAGTGCATAACTTCTAGCATAATCTAATCGACTGTAATAAAGCAAACTGATTATCTATAAATGTATAAGAAAACTAATGCCTGTTCTAACACAATTATATTTCCTTATTATCTGGTTATAACTGATATGACCAGAGAATATTCTTAAATGATTAGATCACTTTTGTTAGACCACTTGTGATTAGATAAAGTGATAGACCATAAACATCGATCCCAAAGGACTGAATTTCAAAATGCCAAAAAAAAAAAAAAAAGAAAGAAAAATTACATGTGGGGGACATTCCTGCTAATGATATATACCACCGTCAAGATTGCATATCAGCAGAGTAAGAGCAAATCCCTACTACCTAGTGTTCTGCAGCCTTTCACAAAGTAATACCAAGTAATATGATTCTCTGAATCCAACTTTACAGAGATTTAGTATTAAAAAGCATTCAACTATTTTAAGAGTTCCTATATACATATATATATATATATATATATATATATATATGGGTCTACTTTGTTTCACTGAAAACTCATTTCACTGAATTTCAATTCACCCTGACAAAATCGCTGAAAGCACAAATTACTGAAAACTCATTTCACCGACTCTCATTTCACTGAAGTGAAGTACTGGGACTGGCAGAGTATTGCAAGGCAAGTAAAAGGTATATGCCCTTTTCCTCATTGTAGTGTGATCCTAGAGTTAGTATATATAGTTGGGGGTGTGGGGGGCACACCGCCCCATATTGGGGGGTGTGGTGGGTGTAGACTCCCACTTAGTTTGGGTATATATTGATGGGTGTGGTGGGCATAGACTCCCACTTAGTTTGGGCATATATTGTCTTCTGGAAAGCATTAGTCATTGTTGTTATAAGTATGCATGTCTATGGTTTAAAATGCATTGTTTTGAATCTTTCATTGAAATATAATATAAAACCAAATACATACATATAGGTGTATATTCATTATTTATTTATTTGATATTTGTTAATTGGGCATGTCCAGGTGAGTGAAAGCCCATTTTCAGCAGAAGCCTGCGGGAGAAAAGCCTCATACAGAAAAATAATTAAAAACAATAGATAATAGTAATAGCAAGTGGTATAAAAATACATAAATGCCTCATATAGCTAGATTAAGTAATTGACAATGACATAACATATATGTAATACAATCTGTGGTGGTGTAGCTGTAGTCAGAGAGGGAGATGGCTTAAATAATGCATATGGCTTTATGAAAGGTTTCAGCTTTGGTACCATGGCCAAATGTCCAAGTTATTTGGCAAGGTAACCCAACAATTTGAAATACTGCAAAAATGGTCAAAGGAAGGACATCAGCAGTGGGCTCAAAGATGAATCCTGACTCACACCCACTAACACTGAAAACAACTTTGTCACTCTGAACACTCGTCATACTTGACTGTTCGGGTCCTTGTACATAGTCTGCACTAATTCTACCAATGTTCCCATCATAATTGCCAAGTCAGTCTTCTTGGAACCTTGTCATATCCTTTCTACAAGACTAGAAATGCACAGTTGGAATATTTCTCCATTTCTAACTTCTTATCCGCTATCTGCCCTACTCCAAACATTGAGTCAGTTATGCTGTCTCCTGATCTTAATCTAAACTCTGAATATTTGTTTTTCAATTGACCGTTCCAGTACTTTCATCCAGATTGACCAGAGTTTGCTGCCACTGTACTGACCACAGCACAGTTGCGAATGTCCACTTTGTCCTTGTACACTTCCAGTAGAATACTTACTCTCCTGTCATTTGGGATAAGACTTTGTTTCCATACTATGATGACTACCCTCAGGGGCCTTTCTCCTCTAACTTATCCAACATCTTAATAATATCTGACATAATGCATTCGACGCCTGCTACTTTCCCTCCATTTATTTTCGTTAATGCTATTCTTACTTTTTCTAGGGTGGATTTTTCTTTTTCTTTCACTGTAGGCCGAGCATGGGGCCGTACAGTTTCTGTCTGATTTTCTGCTTTCAGTATCTAATGGATGCACTCCTTCCACCTGTCTTTGATGTCCATTGGTCTGGTGAGTAGATTATTGCTGGTGTCCCTCATGAATGGTAATTGATGACTCTCTTTTATATGTTTCTATTTTTTCCTTGCAACCTGATACAGTTTCATTGTGCTGTCTGCTGAGTTACTTCTAAAAGATGGCAGAGTTTCTCTGACATCTTCCTCTTTGTCATCTTAACTGTTTTCTTAGCCTCTTTGTAACTCAGACATTATTCTTTCTTAGTTTATTCCAACTTTTCTATCTCCAACCTGTTCCTGCATTCCTTCTTTCCTTTGATAATGTCCAGGCCTTTTGCATTTTATCACCAGCTTTCCTTATGTGCTTTATTTTCCTACCTGGCTCAGATGCATACCTGTTCTATAGTCTTCACACATGCCCTTTTGAGGTGCTGCCATTCTTTTTTGGTTTCAATTAATTCCTCTTCCTCTTGAGGTTACTGAGCCTTGAATGTTTCATTGGATTCCTGTGCAAACACTCCAATCAATTTCCAGGTCTTCGGCCTAGTATCTATTGACATTAGGGCCTTCTCTGGCCAATGGTTACAGCTGATTGTGGCAACCAGGGGTTTATGCTATGGGTCGGCTGTTTCATTGGGATGACATTGCACTCTCTGATTTTTACCCAATGCTCTTTCTTTACTAGGAGGAAGTCTACCTGAATTGGATATTGACCACTCTTGTATGTCATCTTGTCAATTTTTCTCTTGGCCAATCATATGTTGGCCACCATGCAAGCCATTTGTAGAAAGAAGTGTAGCATAGCCTCATAATATTTTTTCCTGTTGTTCCACTGATGTGAACATAGGCGGTCCTCCTATCCTGTTCTGACTGTCCCAATATGAACATACAGACCCACAGTATCAACACAAGCTCATTTTGTCCTGCTTTAGCTAATCAGTCTTGAAAATTCTTCCCAGCACAATTGTGTTGTGGACAATAAGCTGAGATTAGGAATATTGCCCTATCTATAAAATGGAGAGTGATAGCCATGAGTCTGTCAATAATTTATTTAACATCTGTTTACCAGGAAAGTCTGACTTGGAACAAAGTCAAATTTCAGGAGAGGCCTGGGGAGAAATGCTCCAGACGCATATTTTTTAGATGTGGGATGATACCAGGGTACATGGAGGAAACCCACACGAATGCAGGGACGACTTGCAGACTACACACAGAAGGCACTCCAGCCGAGAATCGAACCGAAGAACCTCTTACTGTGAGGCGACAATGCTACCACTGCAACACTACATCTAATTGTGAAGGCATTCCTCTTCTGAAGACCCTCTCAATGCAATTCAAACACCAATTCTAGTCTGTCCACCCCCTGAGTGGTAGACTCTGGACTTCAAGCCAATGGACTTTACTGCTGTGATTTCCACCTTATTTCCTGGATACACAGGATGTCCAACTCCTCCTTACGATCATGTTATCCACTTCCAAGTTGCATCGTGTCAGTGTACCTTTATTTTAAATCCCATTTTTAATTAACAGACCTATCCCAGAAATCCAGAATGGGCAACTAGACTCCAGCCAATGAACAGCTTATTGCCCCAGGACTACTGGGCTTTATGGCAGGCACACACTGATCAAAAGGGAACACATAAACCTTTTTTACTGTTAGCATGGGATGCCTCTTTAGGTCAGAGTAGGACAGGTCCTGACCCCACTTAACATTGGATGATGTGACTGAATCAATTAAAACCAATGTTTACACTTCCAAGTGGCTATCCCGACACGATATGCAGTTTGTAATCCATGATCTCCTATCTAGATGATACATCATGCCATACTTATTGCCTAAAATAGTTGGCCTTCACCTAAAAGACACTGCCTATAATTCCTTACTCTTTCCACAACTCTCTTCAATTTTGGATGCACTCTTTTGGCATATGTCAAAAGGTCAGCTGTGAAGGCTAGTTATGAGCCTTCATCCATAGCTTTCTGTAATGGTATAGTTTTACAGGGCCCATATTATATACATGGTTGACACACATTTTAACTTTCTTAGTTGTCTGAGAACTGTACTCTAGGAGACTTTAGTCAAGATCGGTTTCACTCAGATGGTGACACTTCTGAACAAACATGGTATATAAACTAGTAACGATACTCTCCAGGATGTCTTTGTCACTCCAAGTACTTATATAATACAAAGCATGGAGGCACTTCTATAGAAATACATGTCATTTAACAATTACATCTAGTTGATCAGCAAAAATGCCTTAAGGCTCCCTCTTGAATTATTTCTTCTAGAATTGTTTCTAATCATTTACAATGCTACACCTGCTGAAAACATAATTGCGGACTGATTGTTTGTTTAAAAATATATATATATGCATCTGCTTATAATAACTTATCTCTTCTTGCTTCTAAATCCACTCCATTACAGCATTAGCATCTAACAGAGGAGGGGAATATATCACTATCAACCCTGAAGGTGTAGTTCTACCCCTCATATAATTGTAAAAGTACATATACTCTTACCAGGCTAGCTTGTCTCTCTGCATGTCCATAACAGAGCCCTGACTATCTAGCTGTAAGGAACAGCTCACACCATGTCATGAGATAATTCACTAGCCTTGCCCTCATTACATATGAGCTGACAATAAAGACATCCATTAATACCCCACCCCCCAGGATGGTTCTTGCAGTGCACAAGGCAACTAGTTGAACCCAGGTCACCAACATTAGTTTGTGCTGAAAAATCAAAGGGAGGATAAAATCAAAAGATCCCTCCATATCACAGAGCAAGTAATGCAGAATCACTTATCCTTACAGTATGTATATAAACTCAGGAGGTATTTAACACTGTCCCCTGAAATATTCAATTCCATTATCATAAGCATTTATCTTTCTCTTATTTGTCTCAGATATTCAAGACTTTCTCAAATACCGCATCATTTTGGAGTGCCTAAATCTCAGACTATTTTGCTGTAATAAAATAGACAAAAAAGGTCTCTTTATCCCCAGTAACCATTTAAAATATTGGTACCTGTTTTAGTGAGTCTCATAATGCTGAAACTGAATATACAAAAAAATATTCAACAATTAGCTAGGTTTCTGGTGTCATTCTAAGGGGATCCAGTATCTGTCTGCCTGGGATAACATGACTGACAGACCTCGATGCTTTGCCACAGATGGCCTGCATCTGTCACCCCTGGGCTTCCAGATACTGGCCAAGGCTCTTGCCACCCCTATAGTGTCTTTTTTAGGTGGTGTTGCAAAGACCAAATTACCACTGTAACAGCTACAAACAAATGCAATCTGAGGGTCATGTTGCTCAACGATAGAAGTCTAAATCTCAAAATGCACTCGCTTGAAGCACTCCTTAACATCGGCATTTGTGCCATAACGAAGACCTGGTTCAAGGCAGCAGAAAGTACCCCTGCACTACCAGGGTATAACTCATTCCACACCTTTTGCCCCCAGAACTTGGAACGAAGCTCCAAAGGTGGTGGTGTTTCCATATTGATAAAGGATGCACACACCTCTAGACTGGTAGCCCAACATAATGCATCTGAGATACTTCAGGTGCAGCTAACATTGGGTAAGGCAGTGATTCAGGTCGTAGCCTGCTATAGGTCCCCAACCATGTCCCAAGACTCACACTCCATGTTCCTAAGCACCCTGGAGAATATTAAGGTCCAACCTAACACTCTCATACTGGGCAACTTCAACTACCCCTCCATTAACTGGAAAAACTACTACCAATACACTTGCCCAACGTTTCAAGGAATTTATTAATTCCAATGTCCTGGTCCAGCTCATTCTTACCCCCACTAGAGGTGGCAACATCCTTGACCTGGTCATTACTAACATGGCTGACCATTGCTCTACACCAATAGTCATCTCCTCCCTGGTTAGATCTGACCACAAACTAATCACCTCGGAAATCCACATCCCTCCCACCCCCCTCTGCAAAGGTAATCACCATGAAAAATTTCTCCAAAGCTAACTTTGGGCTCCTAAAAACAGAGGTGGCTAACTTCACTGCACCCACGCATATGGATATCAGTTGCATGACCACCAAATCATACACCAATGCACTGTATGAACATTTACACAAATGCATGGATCTCGCCATACCCAATAGAACCAAGACACTCTCCTCCAAAAAAAGGAAGCCAATCTGGTGGTCTCCTGTCATAAACAAACTCTACAAAAGAAGGAGGAAACTGATGTGGAATAAGGTGAAGTCCCAAGACTTGAAAAACTCTCTTATCAGTCTCAACAAAAAGTTGAGATCCCTCATCAAATCCTCTAAAGCTAGCTATGAAAAAAGAATTGCAGCAGATAGCAAAGACAGCCACAAGGCCTTCTATAGTTAGGTAAAGAATTTCCATGGCAATACCCAGATTTTCTCTGAGCTACTGCACAATGGTACTTCCTATACTGAGCCAGCAGATACTGCTAATATACTGGCCAAAAGAGTCAGTGCCAACATTACCCTTCACTCCCCCCCTAAGGGATCAGTCACAATACCAGCAGATTGGACCTGACAATATCCCTGGCTGTGTTCTACATGAACTACAGAGTGAACTGACACCTCACCTGTGTGCCCTGTTCAATCACAGCCTCATCTCAGGCTTTGTCCCTACCAAATGGCGCACTGCCACAGTTATCCCTCTCCACAAAACAGGATCACCTACAGACCCTGGGAACTATTGCCCCATTAGCCTGATGAGTCTGATATGCAAAGCTATGGAATGCATTATCATGAACCTAATAAATAAGGATATAGGGAATCTCCAAACTCTGGATCCCACACAGTTTGTTTTTTTGAAGGGTAGATCATGCCTGCTCAACTTGGTCAACTTCTTTGAGTCAGTCAGCAGAGCTGTGGATGAAGGCAAGGTGGTTCATACAGCCTACCTTTATCTGGCCAAGGCCTTTGATACCATTCCCCACTCAGGAATAATAGAAAAACTCACTAAGCTAGGCATCAACCCCTATATCACTAGGTGGGTTGCAAACTGGCTCACAGATATAACTCACAGTGTGAAAGTAGCTGACTCCAAGTCAGACTGCTGACCAGTCACGAGTGGAGTCCCACAGGGTTTGGTCCTGGGTCTTCTCCTGTTTGGTATCTACTTCTCTGAAGTCCAAGCCAACATGAAGGGACTCTGGCTGACAAAGTTTGCAGACGATTGCAAGTTGGGAGCTATTAATAACTCCCCAAATGATGTTGACATCCTGCAGAAAGGGTTCACTGAGACCAACGACTGGGTGTCAGAACCATGGCTTTAAGCTCAGTGCCAAAAAATGTGCCATCATCCCTTTGGGAAAAACCCAGTTCCGATGAATTACCGCATTGATGGTAGTCCTCTGAACACAGAAGGCATTATAAGAGATCTGGGAACACAGGCTGACAGCAACCTCTCTTCTGACCACCACATTGCCACTGTGGTCGAAAGTCCTTATACGTGGCACATCTCATTACTAAGGGTTTTGCATCCATGAAGAAAGAGGTCATTGTCTCCCTCTACTCTTCCCTCATTAGGCCAATCATTGAGTACAATGCCACATTTGGCATGTACCTCACTAAACACCTACAACAATTAGAGGGGCCACAAAAGTACCTCACAAAGAGGATCCTAGGCCTTAAACATCTGTCCTATATGGACAAACTAAAAAACTCCAAATATTTTCTGTCTCATATTGCCTACTTAGAGGTGATCTCTGCTTGACTTACAAAGCCATGTCTGACCCAGGTCTGTTAGAAATGCTACATCTGAAGTAATCCCAATCCCTCTGCACCACATGCTCCAGAGACCTCAACCTCATTACCAAAATCAACAGAACATGCTGGAGGGACAGGTTCATATCCCAGAGACTGCCCATGCTATGGAATAGACTTTCCATACATGTCAAGCAGAGCACCTCACTGGCCCTCTTCAAGAGAAATCTTGATGAGTGGATGGGAAGTAGTAAATTCACCCCGGGGATCACTCCAGTGGCTTTACTTGACAGAAGCACTGGGAACTAAGGTCAGGTGGCACAATGCCAGGGTAATCCTATGGGCAAGGCTTGTAAAGGCTCCAGGGCCATTAGTCTAGTACACACCTATGAACCTATGAACATATCTAATCTGAGATGGCCTATTCTTAGAATATTCCATTTTCTCTGAGGTATGGCAATGTTACACTTGGCATAGGTGTGGGTGTGGGGGTGCAAGGGTGCCCTTCCTTTACAAAAAAAATAAGTTTAATGGGG
The DNA here is from genome assembly GCF_019279795.1 of Protopterus annectens. Classification (NCBI taxonomy): domain Eukaryota; kingdom Metazoa; phylum Chordata; order Ceratodontiformes; family Protopteridae; genus Protopterus; species Protopterus annectens. The sequence continues at coordinate 515,184,454 of NC_056740.1, read as the reverse complement.
AAGAAGAATCTTTGCTATTCACTCTTCTAATGTGTTTTTGATTTTTTTCTGTGTGTCTGTACTCTGCATTACAAATGTCAAAATTTCAATAGTGATCCCTTTGCCTCCCTTACTTTTTATCCTATAATCTGAATTCTAGCAGGCTACAACTCACATTAAAAGTTATAAGGCTGTAGGATGAATTAGTCCCAGCCTGTTGAGTCAATGGACTTATTTCTGGTCACCTACAGATTGCCTTCGTGTCTAAGGACACTCCATCTTCCTGGAAAACTGACACATTCAGAATAGTCTAAGAGTCTGATAATTCCACACTTAATGTTACTTTAAATCATTATCAGTATTAAAAATTATATACTTTGCTGCAGGGTACTGATAATGGATGTATTAATTCCTTGTTTGATTCATCTGTACCTGAGGCCTCAATAAGATGAAAAAATATCAGTGGTACAGTGGTCTCTGAATTCGAAAGGTTAAGTGCGACGTGGAAATCTTCCAGGTTGAGGTTTATGCGCTGCATTAAGCCTTTCTGAATCCCACAGCAAATCTAACGGGGACAGTTGGGGGGGACAAGAAAATATTGCTTAGACTGGCTCAAATGTTTAGGTTTAGAATGGTAAGATTTCTATAGGAGCTCTATCTCTTATCTATTTCAGCACAATAACAGAAAAACAGTTGGTACCTTTTAACTGGGCTATGTAACCCACTAATTCTGAGGTTTCAAACAAAAGCATTTAACGTATGTAAGTATTTCTGAGCAGTTCTATAACAAAATCAATTAGTACAACTTTCTGTACCTGCGATATTTGGCATAAGATTTAAAAGTTTAGAGCAAATATAGCAACATATGCCTAGTACCTGCTTAATGTCCAGATCTAAGAAAAAGTATCTTACTCTTTTCCATGATAGTTACCTGCAGTGCTATAGCAAACCTCTTATTAATGTGTCTCTAAATATACATAATGAGAAATAGTTGCAAGTAACTTGTAATAGTCCTACTGCACAGAGAACAAACACTCAAGTAGTAATGGAGTTCAAAATAATCCTCAATGGGATTCTTGAGTTCATTTGTCACAGTTTAATAGACCTTTTATGCTATGTGGTTTTCTGAATGAATAAATAGCTGACACTGTTAGAAAAGGCTCTTTTACAATCACAGTTTATTTCTTCTAATTGTCTTGTCATTAGGAAGCAAAGATAGCTAAGCCAGGTACAACTGTATATTACCCACCCACATAGTCATTTCTCTTGCTACAGGCAAGACACAGACTTGAGAATCTGTGGAATGTTTCTAATGTAGCATATATTTTCTTTTAAGATAATCTTGGTTAGATATACCATAAAAAAGCCACTGCTGCAAGTAACAGTGTTTCTCCACCTGCATGGGCCCTTTCTCCCATCAGATTACAGTCCTGGGTCACAGCGGAGCACAACTCAAAGCTTCAATTATTATACTGCAAAGGAGCTGGCTTGCACAGCCTTGTTGTTTCATTATTATATTCAAGGAAGCACTAGTCAGCAAATTATACTGGAACTCCAAAATCCAGTTTTTAAAAGTTTATTTAGGTAATGTTCAGGTATAGCATTTGCATAAATAGTACATTGAATAAACTAATGTGCCACTTCTGTGGCTGTTCCTTTAAACATGTTTGCAGTTATGTTAAAGAACAGTTACAGAGGAGCCATGAATGGAGGTACAGGACCAGAAAATCAGTGGTATATCAATGCTGTTTTCCGTTCTGAATGCATTGTATTCATTGCCCTTCTGAAAAGATTGCAATCTTGTATAATACGACTTGCTACTTGAGTCATATCTTTATAACATCATTTTGCACATTATGATACTCTCATATCAAATTCAAATCTGAGATATTCAAATGTGATGCATCTAGTTTGAATATACTGGATATATATACAAATCATCTACTGCATTCTAAAGTGAGGCAAGATGTCTGTCTGTGTCTTATAGCTGTATATGGTTTAACAATATAGCAAATAACAAAAGTGTTAACTTCCTTACACCTTCATTATGGTTTATTTATACATAATGTTCATTCTTTGCACATAGGCTTACTGTCATAATTAATAACTCTAGAAGACATTTTTTTCTGTATATGTATCTCATACACTTGTTTCTTGTTGAGGAATACTTTGCCTTATGACTGACAGTATTACTTTCAATGTATGTTTTGAAATTCATTTACATAGTTTTCTTCCCTGGGGACCTGCTGTAAATATAGGGCCAAGCTAGCCACTACAAAAAAAAAAAAAAAAAAAAAACAACAACTTTCGTCATACTTCACAACACAACTGAAAACAGTTAATTTGTAACCGTTCATGGAACACAAGGTAACCTTTATTACTGCATCATCCAATGAAATAATAGATGACATCCACAGCTGAATGGAGCTGAAGCCTATGAAAAATTATTCCAGTTTGGGGGAACTAAGGCAGGGCTTGTGTCCTGTTATTGCACTACATCAAAAATCTGACCAGTACTACCACAGAGAATACAACAGTTCACAGTATTCTGTACCTCCATCTGTCATTACTCACTTTTTTAACTAATCATTTGCAGTCTTGTCACTAACCCAGCCACTGGGGATGCACAAGCCAGTGCATTTCTTTGTGCCAGTCCCAAGCCCGGATAAATGGGGAGGGTTGCGTCAGGAAGGGCATCTGGTGTAAAAATTCTGCCACATAACTTATGGCGCAAAAATTTCATATTTCCATACCGGATCGGTCGAGGCCTGGGTTAACAACGACCGCCACCAGTACTGTTAGCCAACAGGGTGCTGGCGGAAATTGGGCTACTGTTGGCTGAAGCAGAAGAGGAGGGTGAAGGCATGCCCGAAGGCAGGAAGAGAGGAGGAAGGTTAGGAGTGTAGCAGTGAGGGTAGGAACTTTGAATGTTGGCAGTATGACTGGTATAGGAAGAGAGCTAGCTGATATGATGGAGAGAAGGAAGGTTGATATATTGTGCGTGCAAGAGACCAGCTGGAAGGGAGGTAAGGCCAGGTGTTTAGGAAACGGGTTCAAATTGTTCTATTATGGTGTGGATGGCAGGAGAAATGGGGTAGGGGTTATTCTAAAGGAACAATATGCCAAGAGTGTTTTAGATGTGAAGAGAGTGTCTGACAGAGTGATGTTTATGAAGCTCGAAATTGATGGTGTAATGATGAATGTTGTTAGTGCATATGCTCCACAAGTTGGGTGTGCGATGGATTTGAAAGAGAAATTTTGGAGTGAGTTGGATGAAGTTGTGGTGAGTGTACCCAAGGGTGAGAGACTAGTGATTAGAGCGGACTTTAATGGGCATGTTGGTGAAGTGAACAGAGGGGATGAGGAAGTGATGGATAGGTATGGTGTTAAGGAGAGGAATGCAGAAGGTCAGATGATTGTGGATTTTGTGAAAAGGATGGACATGGCTGTGGTGAAAATGTATTTTAAGAAGAGGGAGGAGCATAGGGTGACATACAAGAGTGGAGGAAGATGCACACAGGTGGATTATATCCTATGTAGGAGGGCCAGTCTGAAGGAGATTGGAGACTGTAAAGTGGTGGCAAGGGAAAGTGTAGTTAAGCAGCATAGAATGGTGGTCTGTAGGATGATGTTGGTGATCAAGAAGAGGAGGAAGAGTGTGAAAGCAGTGCCAAGGATTAAATGGTGGAAGTTAAAAAAGGGTGATTGTGAAGTGGAGTTTAGGGAAGAGTTAAGACAGGCACTGGGAGGCAGTGGAGAGTTACCGAATAGTTGGGTCACTACAGTAGAACTAGTAAGGGAGACTGCTAGAAAGGTGCTTGGTGTGACATCTGGACAGAGGAAGGAGGACAAGGAGACCTGGTGGTGGAATGAGGAAGTACAGGAGAGTATACAGAGGAAGAGGCTGGCGAAGAAGAAGTGGGATTGTCAAAGAGATGAAGAAAGTAGACATGAGTATAAGGAGATGAGGCGCATGGCAAAGAGAGAGGTGGTGAAAGCTAAGGATAAGGCGTATGGAGAGTTGTATGAGAGATTGGACACTAAAGAGGGAGAAAAGGACCTGTACCGATTGGCTAGACAGAGGGACAGAGCTGGGAAAGATATGCAGCAAGTAAGGGTGATAAAGGATAGTGAGGGAAACGTATTCACAAGTGAGGAGAGTGTGTTGAGCAGATGGAACGAGTATTTTGAGGGGCTGATGAATAAAGATAATGAGAGGGAGAGAAGGTTGGATGATGGGGGGATAGTGAATCAGGAAGTGAAACAGATTAGCAAGGAGGAAGTAAGAACAGCTATGAAGAGGATGAAGAATGAAAAGGCAGTTGGAGATGATATACAAATGAAGCATGGAGGTGCTTTAGGAGAAATGGCAGTTGAATTTTTAACTAGATTGTTTAATGACATTTTGGAAAGTCAGAGGATGCCCGAGGAGTGTAGAAAAAGTGTTTTGGCACCTATCTTTAAGAATAAGGGTGATGTGCAGAGCTGCAGTAACTACAGAGGGATAAAATTGATCAGTCACAGCTTGAAGTTATGGGAGAGAGTAGTAGAAGCTAGGTTAAGAATGGAGGTGATGATTAGTGATCAGCAGTATGGTTTCATGCCAGGAAATAGCACTACAGATACGATGTTTGCTCTGAGAGTGTTATTGGAGAAATACAGAGAAGGTCAGAAGGAGTTGCATTGTATCTCTGTAGACTTGGAGAAAGCATATGACAGGGTGCCTAGAGAAGAGTTGTGGTATTGTATAAGGAAGTTGGGAGTGGCAGAGAAGTATGTAAGAGTGGTACAGGATATGTACGAGGGTAGTGTGACAGTGGTAAGGACTGCAGTGGGAGTGACAGATCCGTCTAGGGTGGAGGTGGGATTACATCAAGGATCAGCTCTGAGTCCTTTCTTATTTGCAGTGGTGATGGACAGGTTGACAGATGAGATCAGACAGGAGGCCCGTGGACTATGATGTTTGCAGATGACATTGTGATCTGTAGTGAGAGTAGGAATCAGGTTGAGGAGACTCTGGAGAGGTGGAGATACGCTCTAGAGAGCAGAGGAATGAAGGTCAGCAGGGCTAAGACAGAATATATGTGTGTAAATGAGAGGGAGGGTAGAGAAATGGTGAGGATGCAGGGAGTAGAGTTGGTAAAGGTGGACGAGTTTAAGTACTTGGGATCAACAGTTCAGAGTAATGGTGAATGTGGAAGAGAGGTGAAGAAGAGAGTACAGGCAGAGTGGAATGGGTGGAGAAGAGTGTCAGGAGTGATTTGTGACAGACGGGTACCAGTAAGAGTGAAAGGGAAGGTCTACAAGACAGTAGTGAGACAGCTATGTTATATGGGTTGGAGACAGTGGCATTGACAAAAAGGCAGGAGTCAGAGCTGGATGTGGCAGAGTTAAAGATGTTAAGATTTGCACTCGGTGTGACTAGGATGGATAGGATTAGGAATCAGTATATTAGAGTGTCAGCTCATGTTGGACGGTTTGGAGACAAAGCAAGAGAGACGAGATTGCGTTGGTTTGGACATGTGATAAGGAGGGATGATGGGTATTTTGGGAAAAAGATACTAAGGATGGAGCTGCCAGGTAAGAGGAAAAGAGGAAGGCCTAAGATAAGGTTTATGGACGTGGTGAGAGAGGACATGCAGGCGGTTGGTGTGACAGAGCAAGATGCAGAGGATAGGAAGAAATGGAAAGAGATGATCTGCTGTGGTGACCCCTAATGGGAAAAGCTGAAAGATGATGATGATGATGATGATGATTTGCAGTCTTGTCACTGCTTAAGCAATGGCCACATTTTTGTGTAGGGCTAATGCAAAATGCTATTCAGTATGATTCTTACTATGTCTTGCAAACTAACTTAATTATGACATATCCTATATTCTGATCATCAAATAAGCCATGTTTTACATACCCCAGAATGATACTGAAAGCTTGTTTACCCTGCAGAAGTACTGTCATGTAGTTAATAAGGTTCAGTTTGGTTGTAAGTTTGATTCTCTGAGTCGCTCTTTGCTTATTTTGCCAGCAGTGTGGGTATATGCAAGATATTTAATTAAGTTGTGCTCCCATTTTGACTCAGAAAAAGGTACTTGTTCCTTGTTGGTTTACTTTGTTAGGAGTTAAGTGAACTCCTTTAGTATCTATCAAACTTTTCCCCCACACTTTTCAGAAAGATGTAATCAGACTGAAGAAATAAGGAATATTGCAAATGGGATAGGAACTTTGCAGTGGACTGGAATGGAATTTTCAATGTAGTTGACAATTAAAGCAGCCACTGTGTCCTTAATATTCCTCAATTAAGTAAAGTTTATATATCTGTATTGTCTCCTCTGGGGTTAGTAGATGTACATTGGGTGTTACAATTACGCAAGAGCTATGCCATGTGCTTCCCATATAGGTTTAATTTCTTGTGCACTGATAAAGTATTAACAGTGAAACAGCCTACCTGTTTGGTAGTCGGACAAGAGGTACATGTAATAATATTCTTAGAACATGCTCTGTTACTACTAATATTTCACTTGGACACAGACTCCCTTAAAAGATGTGGGGACTTAACTTATTTTTTGTGAGGGGGGATATTTTTGAGGGGAAAGTGTTGATGTTTTAATAAGACTGGAAGGAATTGTTGCTATAGGATAGGAATGTTTTACCTTAGTTGTGGGATTCATTCAAAACAGCTTTAGTCCACATTTTAAGAGATTACACAAAGACAAAATATACAGCAATTGGCCAGACATTGACACTACACTCATCCACATTACTGGAGATATAAGGAGGCAGAAAAACAATTTCTAGAAATTAAGGATAATTTTAATACTAATCACCAAACTACAAAATGTATTTATTTATATTTGTTTTTCAGGGCAGAGTACTGATCTCCGTTGACCTTTTTCACACTCAGCCCGAGATCGTTGTCTGGTTAAATGACTTGCTCAGAGTCACACAGTTATCAAGCTAAGCAAGCCATAAAATTGAGAAATAACTCCTGTTAATCAAAATATTTAGCTTTAAAACCTAGATACTATATTTCTTAAAGTCTGATTAATAAAATTAGGGATAACATTTTGTGAAAGCCTGAATATGCACATAATGTTTTACTGTGGGCATTTGTTAGTTATTATGGTAATTTGTAACAAAGGACCCCAATACTGGGTTTCTCAAACTGGTTATGAATTGCTTTCTGAGGGTGCTGGATTAACTCGGACTAGCCCATGAACAGATATTTTCACTGTTACTTGAGGTCACCATTAAGGAGGTAAAGCAGGTACTGGAAGATCAGGAAAAAAAGATAAAATCTCCTGATCTAGATGATTCCCCACTGGACATACATACTTATATTAACTTTGTAATGTTATCCAATAAAGTACTATGTATTTGCTGTGTCCTTCCCTTTGATACATGCAATTATAGTAGTAATACTCAAACTACTACTCAATACTCAAGGATCCAATTCAGGTGAGTTTGTATAGACTTATCTCCATTTTAGTCTATGACTTTAACCTCTTTACTGCTCTTCTGGCAAAAAGTCTGGTAAGGAGGTTTCATCCCTGAGTACACCATAACTGATAATTTAGTTAGGACCTCATCTTCTTTTGAATGAATCCTGATAAAGTGTATGACTGTGTTGATATGTGTTATCTTTTTAGCAAACTTCTGCATATGGAATTTAACATCATATTTAATGAGCTTCTTTGATCACTTTGCGAGACTGTAACTACAAGAATTAAAACTGGTGTCAGGCTTTCTTCTTGAATTGGTCTTTTCAGAAGGACTAAGTAAGGAGTTTTCCTTCTCCTCACCTTTGTTGGCATCTTACTTAGAATCTGTAGTAGCAAGCCAGATGAAGAGGTTGATATATGCAGACAATTTCAATTTGTACTCAACCTGTTCCTATAAAGATTTGGAGTTTAATGAGTTGCAGGAGTTCGTGAGTTATTCCAATTTTTACAAAGTAAGTACTTCAGAAATAAAATCTATAATATCCAGCAATGTTCCCACGCCCAGGATAGAAGAAACTTTCCTATTTAATGTACAATATTTAGCAATCTAAGGATTTTACTTATTTATTTCTGTTTGCATCTATATAATGCAATATGAAGGGTTAGACATTGGTGACAGCTATGGACTGCTTAACCTGTCTGAATTATGTTTTGTATTAGCGGAATGCTTTTGGCTATTGTGACTGTCATTATGGCCCATCAGTACCATCATGGAAGACATAGACCACACCACTTTTTAGGACATACTAAAATATAACTTATAATATTCAGTTTCAAGACATACCATAGTTCTTTTCTTCAGCCTCTTGTAGGTCTGACTATCTACTTTGTTATCCACACAGCATAGTGAGGTGCCCTTCTATTCTGGCCTAAGGTTAGGGTATGCTGCCGCACATCTGCATTGCCTGGCTACAGGAAGGGCTTATGTTTACCTGATCACTTTACAAGAAACTGAAAGATCTGGGCCTTTTGTCACACGATCAAATCAACTCGCTTGCACCCAATGGATAGATGAGCAACACTGGGCACTCACAATCATTCCACATCACTGACCACTGATAAGTTCATAGATAGCTACTAAGCATGCAGTCCAGGGAACCATTAAGAGCCTAGCCCAAGTTTCTAGTTGCTCCCAAGCACTGTCTGCTTAAGTGACTTATTCAAAGTTACAGAGCAGGCAAGTGACAGCAAAGAGAATCAAACCGCATTGACCTTCTGCACCAACTGCCAGTACAGAGTAGGCAAGTGACAGCAAAGAGAATCAAACCGCATTGACCCTCTGCACCAACTGCCAGTACAGAGCAGGTAAGTGACAGCAAAGAGAATCAAACCGCATTGACCCTCTGCACCAACTGCCAGACTCCTCTAGAATTTGGGCATGTACTTGAATTCAGATCATCTGTGGCACAGTTTGGGATTTATTCCTCTGCATCACAGAGCTGGAAAAGTTAATATCTGTCAGATGGTTGGTTATAGCCTGTAAGTATGATAAAATGTACAAAAACTGTTGTACAAATATGTTCAGTAAGTCACAGATACATGTTTATTTATGAAGATAGGCCACAACTTCAGTTATTCACAGTGCCTGCATCATATGTAACCCAATCCATCATGCTTCATTCATGTCATAATATAAACTGCCTGCTTTTCTGGTGTATCTCTGCAACATGACTTACAGCACATTGCAGGCTTGTGGCCTGGGTCACAAATAAAGAAATGTTTTATTTCAGTTCTCAACTCGTTTTGAAAGCAAATAAATAAGAATAAAAAAGCAAGCCATATTCAAGTCCTTAATATTTTTCTGCCACCAAGGGTTCCAGAATCATCGCAAAGTCTGACAATATGAAACTCATATACTTTAACTGGGTGCCTTTTGTTTGTTTGAACATCAGATGATCGACTTTCACTAGATTCTGCATTACACTGAACTTATTTAGTTCTGTAGAATCAAGTAAAATAAAAACCTGTGTGTGCTTGAATGTATGTGTATATGTGCATATGTGTGAGTGTGTGCATTTGTTTGAAAGCGTCTGTGTGTGCATGTGTGTGTGAGTGAATGTATGTAGTTTTCTGTGTTTGTGTGTGCTTGTGTGTTTGTGTGTGTGTGTGTGTGTGTGTGTGTGTGTGTGTGTGTGTGTGTGTGTGTGTGTGTGTGTGTGTGTGTGTGTGTGTGTGTGTGTGTGTGTGTGTGTGTGTGTGTGTCTGTGTGTGTGTGTCTGTCTGTGTGTGTGTCTGTGTGTGTCTGTGTGTGTGTGTCTGTGTGTGTGTGTGTCTGTGTGAGTGAATGTATGCAATGTTGTGCATGTGTGTGTGTCTGTGTGAGTGAATGTATGCAATGTTGTGCATGTGTGTGATATAAAATCTGGGCGCATTGCTGGCTGTTTGTACAAGATCGCTAACAGTGGGGAAGGAGTTTTCTTTATTCCTCACTGTTATGTAATTTTGGCGTTTGAGTATTTAATTAGCAGAGGAAGAACACACCTGCAAACATGGGAAGTGCGGGGGGGTTACCTCTATTCAAAGATTTTTTTCTGTTTTCAACACTGTTGTTGAGTCAATGAAGTATGTTTAATATACTGAAATGTTAAATTAATGATAGCCATTTCAATACAGACACCTTTAAACATGGTGGGAGGCATACTTGTCCAGGATTTTTTTTTTTTTGGGTGGGGGGTAATTTTTCTCAGATGTTTGCTCCATCCTTCATGACATTTGAATTTATTTTGAGAGTTTCTAAATTGATACCAGCATTTAAAACGTGTCATTGATTTAATGCTATTTCCCTATTTATTTATTGCTTTGTCCTTAACCCTGGAAATAAAAATTTGGATGCATGGTGGGAGAGAGGTGCCAAGATGTAGTCACACCTAAAAAAGTTGCAGAATTCAGAATGCATTAGCTTTGTAATATATGGATAGTACAGGTACTAGGAAAACTAAAAATGCAGGCCAGCTGATGTAGTTCATAGATTTTCTACCCAGGAGAATGTCTGCTTCATCCAGAAATGCCCCATTTATTTCCAGCATGCCCTTTCAAACATATTTGAAGAATCATCTTCTCATATTGAGTTCAAAAACAATTCTTTAGTGTTATGATAAAGGAGCGACACAAACAGTTGAAATGCCTACAGGATGTATCCTGAACAGATGCCATATTTGTTCTATTACTTTCCACGTTTATGTAAGGTAGCTAAAATGTATGGTTCTAATCCATTTATACTACTGACTTCTCCTTCCTGATACCCCTGATAAATCCCCACTAGAACTACGACTGGGGACAAATTTCTTCCAGACACCAGAACACAGTCAACCTCTCTTAACAGATTGATTTATCAAAGACAGTTTCATCAGATAAAGGGTGAGTCCATTGCAAGCAAAACTTGGTTAATGCTAATGCCTGATATGCTGGTTGTGATTGTTATACTGATGTTTATGTGTGTATATTTAACTGAATATTTTTACCAAAATACTTAAATCATATATAGCTACTTATTGTACCATTATCTCACACAAGACATGTACATAGTACAGAAAATGGATTTAATTAAGTCCTGTACAGAAAATAAAAAATGGGTTTTATTTTATAGTGATTGCTGATGCTATATCCACATAAGCAATGACTATAAGAAATTATACTATCCTATAACAACAGTACTTCAGTTGTAAAAAAAAAAAAAAAAATAGATTTTTACACCTTAGGAGTTAGGCTGTTATGATGCCCAGCATTATTCATTTGGTCAGAACGTGGCCTATCATATTACCTAATCACCCCTTTCCTCCTTGACTCTACACAGTGTTAATAAGGCATATTTTTTCATTTGCAGTGGACTGGAATGGAGTTAAATACGTAGGAGATAGAATAGCCTCTGTGTTGTGACAAAAAGCTTGCCTGCAGCACAAAATCTCTTTATGTGCAGACATGTGGTTGGCGTGAAGTAACTTGACTGCAATGAATGTCCACCTCTGTGGCACACATGAGTGAGGCTGCGACTCTGACCATGGTGACATGGGACTGATTAGCAGTGGGACACCTGAAGTTGCCAGCTTTGGTAGGTGTGAGGAGACAGGTTCTTGGATCTCAAGCACTAAGGACTGCTAGGGACAGCTAGATGTAGTATATCAGATTACATCGGGTAAACTGCAGATGTAGTATATCAGATTACAATGGGTAAACTGCAGATGTAGTATATCAGATTACACCAGGTAAGCTGCAGATGTAGTATATCAGATTACACCGGGTAAGCTGCAGATGTGGTATAGCAGATTACACCAGGTAAGATGCAGATGTAGTATATCAGGTCACACCGGGTAAGCGGCATGTGACGTATAGTAATCAAGTAACTCTTGACACTGAAGCCAGGTGTGGGTCCTGCATGGCAACTAACAGGAAAAGGGATTATCCCTATGACCCCTCACTGACATGCACAGTATATCACAGCAGTTGCACAGGAATGGGGTTTTAGAATCAAGGTATAACCACAGGGTTGCAGGTAAGATTACTTGGGAATACAGAACTTTATGGACAACAAATGTTGAGGAAAAAATAAAAAGATGTATTGTGATAAACATAAACCGCAGTTTCATCCTGGTAATTGGTAAAGGGATAATAGACATAAACAGCAGTTTCATCCTGCTAATTGGGCAAAGGGAAAACACATCCCGCATTTACTCAACAAATGTCTTTCCTTCGGCACATATTAGGAAAGAGTGTATTTAACAGGCTATTTGATGGAGTGATTATCCATGTGAAGTAGTTTGAAGTATAAGGTAAGTAAACAAGTGCTAATAGAGTCTCATGATATATTTTTTTTGAGTTTAATAGCAAACTGCAAATCAGTGAGATCAGCCACACAAAGTCTCTAAAGTGAAGTATTGGCTCATAGGTTCATACAAGGCTAACTACCATGAAGAGCCGTTTTAAGCCTAGCCAATATCGCAAGGTCAGAATCAAACTCTGTATCTTGTGACAATGAACTAGACCTTAACCATTATGCCAAACCCACCAATTATATGTAGTTACTAGATGACCCGGGGGTTAAGGCTAGCCATGCATCCCAAATGTTAGACTCAAACCCTATACCTTGTAGCACTAAGGTAAACATCTTATTTTTATTTATTTAACATTTGTTTACTGGGAAAGTCTTGAAACAAAGACAATTTTCAGCAGAGGTCCAGGGAAAAACACTCCAGATGCATGTCTTTGAGACATTGGATGAAACCAGAACACCCACAGGAAACACACAGGAGCACAAGGAGGACATGCAGACTCCACACAGAAGGCACCCCAGCTGAGAATCAAACTGGAGAACCTCTTGCTGTGAGGTGACAACGCTACCACTGCACCACTGTACAATCCGATGAAAATTAAGCCAACACCAGCCTCTTAGGTGAGCTATAATTAGTTTTCCTCACAACTTTATGGTCATACAATTTTATATTTCATGCTTTGACCCAGTCTGTAGAAATATCCATGGTTATCCAGACAGCACATTTTCAGTGTATGCTTCAGGAAGATGATAAATACCACAGATGTGTATTAGCTTTCAAACTTACTCACATTTCGTGAATCCAGTTTATGTGTTGCAATGCATCATTATACTATTAAGGAAAGAAACATCAATTTTATTTTATTTTATTTTATTTTTTTTGCTTGAATAGATAGCTTAGTTTTTATTTTAGTTTTAATTTATTTATTGGTGTAGAGCTTGGAACCAAAAGGACAATTTACAGGCTTAGTTCAGCTCAGTACTATTTATTAATGTCAATGAGTCCAGACAGCCAAACCCTGCATCTCTTCTGTAGAATAGTTGTTTTTTTCAAAACTCTTGATGATTTAGGAGGGACGAAATTCTGGGACATTTCTTATGTAATGGCCTACTGTAGTTCCTGCTACCCTATTTTGGGAATCATCTTCTCATCATGAGCTGTATTAAACCCAAATGTTACTATGCATCTTCCATCTATATCATCTGCATTTAGAGTTAAAATCAGAAAATCAAAACCCTCATCAATATCTGTTGAACAAGCTTTTCTGAACAAGCGACTCAGTGCCGCCTTCTTACCACTGTCCTTCACTTCACTCATTCTCTTATATCTGGTCAAAAGTTGCTGTGCTACTGTGCTATAGATTCTTCCCTCTATTTCTGTAAGCCTACTTGTGTAGATCGGTGACACCAATCTTACTCACTTGGAATCAACTGCTTTCGTCTTACGCAAAATGTCAGTTCTCTGGAGTGGCTCTAATTTCTCAGAGTCAATACTCTTCTCTCTTTGGTCATTAATTACTGGTACATAGACAAAAAATCATACAAAAATGCTGAGCAAAGAAGCAGTCTGAATGAGCGTAGCTATAATAAGCCTGCTAATGTGTGTCTGGTACTTAAGTTTGAGACCTTATTCATCAAAACTGCTGTACAATTCTTTGTCTGTTCATATAGCACTAATTAGATGTTAATGAAAAAGTGCTTCACAACAAAGACTTACTGAGCCAAGTAAGGACCTTGAAGATTCCTTTTTCTAACTCATTAATTCTCCTGACATGAATAAAACAGCAGGTGGACAGGATCCTTTCTGTAAGATTGTAAGTTAATGGGTTTTGCTGTGCAAAGATTATGGTTTGAAGAGGCTTGTTTGAGGAGGTGTTTTATGAGTTCCACTTATCAGGGTAGGTGTAAGGTTATTCTCTTATTACAGCATCTTATAAGTGTAAGTAATTTATGATTTGGAATATAGGCAGATTTCTAATACCTTATTAGGAGAAATAAAAGAATAGGAAAGCAATATTCTGTGAAGTTCTGTTATAATTCTGGTTTCCCGTGAAGAAAAAATGTATAAGGTAACTGACAAGGTGTCCATTATCATTTGCTATATTGCCAAAAAGGGACTCTTTCTGGCTGAGTGGAAGGTTGTTTATTTATCAACAAAAGAAAAAAAAAGGTTCTCTGTGAAAGGAAGACATTAGCAAATGTCTACCACCAAATTATTAACATGCTTGTTTGATATCTAAAATGTATACAGAATATTTACTCCATCAAAAGTATAGTTTATTGTACTGAGGGATGACATAAATTACTTTGTTGATAATGATTGCTTGTTTTCTAACCTGCTAATCTGTAAAACAGGACACTGAGACTGTCTGTTCTTCTTATTCATGATACTGATGGCTATAAGATTCACAGGCATAACCTTGCAGATGTCAAAACCAGCCCTGTACATCTTATGCGAATGTGGTGAGCCCAGTGATGTCCACCTTACCATACAATATATCAGATATACTGCCTACTAGAGTGACACAGTGAATGGAGGGGGAGTCACTGTAAGGCAGTGTGCACAATACACAAACTTTATACTCAAAGTCTACACTGTCTGAGCCCTTGTGCAAGAAATCATAAAACATAGGAATATGTAGCATAGTAGCATGGGGGCCCATAAATACACAGCAAGGCAAACATCTGAACAACACGTTAAAAATTATAAGGGTGAAAAGCATTAAAGCCTGTGTACCCATATTTGACATAAGTAAGTATAGAGGTTCATGTGGCAGTCTCTGCTCCAGGCCATGTTAGGCCATGATATGGCTTTATGACTTTACGGGGGGGGGTGGGGGGTGGTGGTTGAAATGCAGTTAGCAGAATGACATATCACAGATAAACATATGGCTGAGTGTGCACATGTTTATGTCTGTGATACTGTGGGTTTGTGAAACAGTAAAGGGAGGAGTGAATAGTGCAAAGGAGAGTACAGCAATGGAATCTATGCCTCTACATTCCAAAGTTGATCAGGTTGGCATAATGGCTAAGGTGTTTACCTTACAAATAAAAAGTGTAGGGTTTGATTCTCACATGGGGTAACTGGCTAAGTTTAAAATCGCCCACGAGGGCAGTTAGCCTAGTACTAATCTATTCTCCTTCAAATACAAGGTAGACGATTGGATGGGTAACTGCAAATTCACACCGTGGTTCCACCTATGTCCCTTTTGGACAGGGGCATTAGGTGCTGATCATGGAAATAAGGGTAGAACTTGGCTAGGCTTGTAAGGGCCCTAAGGGCCATTAGCCTCGTAACTTCCTATGATCCTAAGTTTCACTGGTGAGTAGGCAGTCATTCAGCAATTCTGGATGGTTACACATTACCACTCATACTCAAGCACGTAATGTCAGTTGTGCA
Organism: Protopterus annectens; assembly: GCF_019279795.1. Classification (NCBI taxonomy): domain Eukaryota; kingdom Metazoa; phylum Chordata; order Ceratodontiformes; family Protopteridae; genus Protopterus; species Protopterus annectens. The sequence goes on along the minus strand of NC_056740.1, from coordinate 515,168,814 downwards.
TGTGTATGTGCCCTCATGATGTATGTGCGTGCACATGCCAGCACATTTATGTATATAGGTGGATTTGTATGGGTATACAGGTGCATCTGCATGTGCCTCAAGCAGTGCTGCAAAATACAGTTGTATGGGGCAAGGTGTAAACACTGCATAATCAGCCTGGTATTCCTGGTACCTCAAACTTGGATGTGCCTTTCATATAAGCTTTTACCTTTCTGCTACTCATTAATTATTGACTGTATACCAGTGCACACCTGTATCTCATTAGAAACTTCCATTCAAAGAGTCACATCAATGTACTGCTTTGTTCAACAGCCACACTGGGGCTTCCAGTGGGACATTCCAACAGATTGACTAATTACAGGAATTGAAATAAAACAGCAGCACTGATACTACATTTAAACACAACCCAAAATCACTTATAGACATGGTAAGGGGAAGTGCAGTTATGATGCTGGGGGCACACACCTGAGGGCAGCTCTACTGTATGATACAGTTATTCATCCTCATTGTACAATCCACAAATACGCTGATAGGAGAACATATCTCTCTCTATTCTTGCATGTCAGTTGACCTGCAGGCATCCAGCAACATGTGTCATCTAACATTTCTATCCTAATTTCCTAGGCTCAAATAATTTGAAACCATTATACAAGGAGATCCGGCAATCAGCAAGGATACAGGATACACTATTAATACCATATGATGTGCACCAGTTGTAGGCAGGAAGCTCAGATTACAGGCACAAGATATGGAACTGCAAATATGTACAGACTATTTGGTCCAGCCTCTATCATATAATAACAGGGATAATCCTTGTCAGTTTACTACTTTTTAATGAAGAGTGAATAGTCTGAGTTCTGACCAGATTACTACCAGCTAATTTTAAATTCTGAAAAAAAAAAAAACAAATTAATGCTGTTTTTAATCAAATTCTACAGCATCACATTGTCAAATAATACCTCAACTGAAACAGTCTCCAACATACTTCTTGGTGTCTTAATTGACGATAATTAAAATATTCTTGATACAATACTCAAGCCATTAAGAAAACTCCCCAAATGTTGGGCTTTCTCTACAACCCATTTCTCACGATCTACTCCAGAAATTCTTTAGCAATATCTTATCTTGTCCCTTCACTTCTCTCTGCAGCATTCATCCTGACTAACCTTCTCTCCACCTTAAAAAATAAACTAAAGCTTTTCTGCAATAAAATGGCTAAGTTTGCAGTGTCTATATTAGATCATCGAAAGTTTAATAGTTTGAATCACTAAAGATCCACCTTTAGTCATCAGACTATTAAAACTTTGAATGTTTATAAAAACATATTCAAAAAGAAAAACTAAAGGGTGTAGGTGGGGGGCCCCCCTGTGCCCCCCATACACCTGCTACTTAAATATACCAACTCCAAGACCACACCACATTGAAGTAAATGGAAATCTCCCCTTACGGAGATTTCCTAACCGTTCGATGTTCTGCACTTTCACTATTCTCATGCCGACAATATCAGCTTCGATATTGTCAGTCTTTAAGAAAATGATATAGACCCAAGTTTGCATCCAATTTACCAAAAAAATGTTCACAGCACTGCCTAGCACTGAAGCACCCACACTGGCTTAAACTGCCTAATTCCCTTACCTAGTCCCATCTGATTAGTGCCCATGAAATAATACACCACACAAACACCTGCTCATCACTGTAATACATCCTCAAACACTACATCCCTCCTAGGAATCTTTGCACAGAACAAATATCTGATGACCAGGACCAAATCTCATAACAGTGCAGGTGACTCATTTAAGTCAGCCTATGTTGCTAAGCACTGCAACTCAGTTCCACCCACTCTAAAACAAGACAACATTACCACACATTTCTAACACAACGTAAAACAACATCTAACTTCTTCATGGCTATGATCATGCTCCCATCCTGATTAAATCCAGCTTTCTTTCTGTTTCTCTTCCTTTGCCAATCTATCAGTCACCCTGACTCTTTCATCTCTCTTATCCCTGTTTCTTTCTCGTTCATGCCCACCAATGCTCATTCAACTAACCTATATCCTTAATCCTTTCCTGCTAATGCTAACTCCACATGCATCTCATCATCTTACTGTTACTATTACTTACTATTACTGTTATTTCAAACTCTCCCCTATCAAAACTTTTTCTACTCAAGTTTTTCTTCAATATTTATGCTTACACCCTTCCTCCTTCTCCTCTATTTTCTGTTCCTGCATTAGTGATATTCTACTTCATTAATGTCAATATATATATATATATATATATATATATATATATATATATATATATATAAATGAGCCAATGCTCATTATCATTGCTTTTTTGTATCTCCAGCTATTATGTTAACGTCTTTGACTTAAATAAAATAATATAACTTCTGACGTATACGATCATCATCATCTTCTTCTTTCAGTTGGTTCCCATTAGGAGTCGCCACAGCAGATCATCTGTTTCCATTTCTTCCTGTCCTCTGCATCTTGCTCTGTCACACCAACCACCTGCACGATAAATGTCTTTATTATTTGTCTCAATACTACCAAAAAAGTAATGCTTACAATGTTTAATTTTTATTGTTGTTCACTGCAAATACATATTTTTTTCTCCCAGGGCCTCTGCTGAAAATGGGACTTGTGCCCAGTCAGACTTTCCCAGTAAAGATAAATGAGAATTGATCCTTCTAGATGACTGACTATCACAAGGCTATGGCATAATAACTAAATGGCAGTAAACACATAATCTGAATGTTATCTGAGCAAATCTCTACTTAGACATGGCAACTGATATCATTGCATGTCAGTCAGGTTACTCAGCCTTAACACAATGACCTCGAGAGTTTTGTGTCTAAACCTTGCCAGGAGTGCTGCAGAAGGTTTTCAAACTGCATTCTGGCAGACCAAGGCTTGTCTCTCCCAGGGGAAAGGGAGGTGTTCCATGAACTCAGTGGCACACACAGTGTTAACTTCCCTGTAGACACCAGAAAGCTCACCTTTTCTGCCTCAGAAGTTATGACAGGGATACTTAGAATGAATGCCATTTGCTGAAATGGCAGGAATATCCTCTGAGTTCATTTCATTGCATGCTTCGCTTCACCCCACTGGGTACATGCATTAGGGATGAGGGAAACTAAAGAAAAACTTAGAACCACCTCTGATGGTTTCTGAAATTATGTCCCCCCAGTCAACTCTCATCCTTGTGATATGGAATGAATGGGTCAGTTGGAGGTGGCTGATAATCAACAGATGGGGGGGGGGGGGTGTTAAAGAATGCAAAAAATTGTATAACAAGCGGGAAAAAATTTGCTGTTGTCTTTGCTAACAGACTAACACTAAATGACCAAGTCTTGTCAGTTATCAAATCCTCCTTGCTCCATCTTGTTATTATCACCCTAAATTAATAACTCATGTCATCGTCAGACCTCTCCATTGTGGTTCATGTGTTCCTGTCCTTTTGGTTGAAATACATAATGTACTATGCCAATGATTCTCCTATCCCAACCTGCTTACTCATATGACTGTCTACATATGCAACAAATACACGGGCTGTTAGTTTAGCAGAGGATCATCTACAAAGCTCCAGTCATGGTTTACCTAACTCTGCACAGCTTGGGTCTCCCTTTTTTATGTGACCTCCTGAATGGGTGCTGACTAGACACTACCCTATGATCAGCTTCCAAGGGGCTGCTAGCTCTTCTGGAGGCATGAGTTGCGAACTGTGGGATTTCTGCCTTTATTTTCAAGTTCTGTGCCTCAACAATATAGACATGCCTAACTGTGAAGCTCCCCATACAGTAAATGCTTACAAGATATCTTAAAAATATTGTCTGCTTAAACTCATCTACATACTATTTATCTTTTCAAATCTTGTTGATATTATGTTTAAAGTGCTGATGCTTATTCTATTTATTTGATATAATTTTTATTTGTCTTTTATGTGTTACTACTATCTATTTATTTCTTATGTTTTTTCCTGTATTTTTAATGTGCCCATATACAGCTATAAACACAGTAATGAAACTGAATTTGAATCACCTCAGCTTTTGAAGCTCTTACAGTGTACTTTAGCAACAGGCGTTTTTTCTTTTCAAACTGCTCCAATGGTTATCTCAATAGTAAGCTCATTATCTTAAAGATATAGCATCATGATATATAATAACTAATATAGATCTAGTACTTGTACTTTTCCGAATGCTATCATTATAATAATGGCATTGTAGATTCGCTCAATGTCATTATGCAATGGAATTTGCTCCCAGTTTTGTTTATCCTGTTGTTTGTTTAATTATTCTATTTTTTTTTCTGTTGTAACAGATTCTCAAAGAAGAAAAAAAAGATAAAAAGTGAAATACATCACAGCATGACTGGTAGCCTTATCAGGAATGTCTAAATTGCAACCTAGAAAAAAAAGATCGTGGCTGTTTTGAGGAAGGCTTTAAGAAATGATAGAGAGTATACAGACAAATTCTTAAGTGTCACACATAAAAAGTGATGATTTGATCATAGTGGAATGTATCACTGGGGATTATAAGCAGATTTCTACAAACTATAATTGACCATTTTCAGTGCAGAGGATTAAGGGTTTAAACAGCCAGTAAACTCCATAGTGTAGTCCTATAGTTGATTCGCACAGTCTCTTTTTATCAATCAGACAGATATTGCTTGGGGACCTCCTCCAATAAATAAAGAATGAAAAAAATGAAATAAATAAATAAAGAAAGAAAGATAAAATCCACCCAAACTTTCCATTTCAGGCAAGGTTGCTGAGTCTACAATGTCCTTTTATATGGCTAAATTCTTGACCAGACACAATATGTATAAGTAAAAACCAAACAAACTTTGTTTACATATACTAAGCACTTTCACCCATATCCATAGTGGGCTTCTTCAGAGTACAATGAACTTAAAATTCTATCTCATTAAATACACTAAACATCACACAACGCCCTGAAATAACAGCCAATGAATAGTTCTAATTGTTGGTGTAATTAATTAATTGAATTCATTAAACCTGACTTTTTTCTTACTTTTTTGAATCCCAAAACAAAGCATATTACACAAAAGAATTCTATCCATCTAAAAAATCTGGCAATTAATGGTAAATGTGGACAATGACTAGATGATAGTTAAATATATGTATAATATAATGTAATGTACAAATCTTTACACTGTTAATATACTATAAATATAAATATAAATAAAAAATACAAATGCATTATGTGTAAATATATATCATCAAAATCAATTGTATAGATGTATAAATATATATAACTTATAGATATAAAAGTTTTAGAAAGGTTGTATATGTAGATAAATAAATAAATATATATATTTTAACTTTAAACTTTAAAACTTACTTATCACAAAAACTTTTTAAAAAATCATTAAAACAAAACAATTATGTCTAAATGTTCATATACAGTAAGATTTGTGTTTTAATATACTAGCAATGGAGATATGGTCATTGATTCCTGGTGGATTTGTGGCATCCAATCTCAATTGCTATAAACACTCTTTTGCTTCCAGTAATTTTTTGTCATCACCCCCTTTTTTGTTATTGTTGTTTGGAATTCTGTCTATAACAAAAATATAAATCTCTTAAATTCTCTGCATTTCTGGCTGTGTATAAATAGTGAACTCACTGTTTTTTTTGTTTCTTATGTCTCATGTGTGTTCAAGTATTCAGTCCCTCAATTTCCTGATGGTCTTCCCTACATAATATGCTGAGCAGCTTGTACATGTTGCTATATATACCACCATCTTGGTATTGCAATTACAACACCCAGGACATCTAATAGTTCTCCCATAATTCTGAACCACTACGTAGGGACCATCATTTATAAATTTGCAAGTACTACATAGACCGCATTAACTCATTTTAGACATTTTATGTAATTCCTTATTGGTACTTATCTCTAATAATTGCTTTAAATTCATACCCCTACTATATGTAATCTTGGGGTAACTACCAATAATATCAGTGAGTTCTGTTTTATTCATAAAAAGACTAAACCATGTCTCAAACTATGTTAGAAATGTTGGGTGCTCTTTTGTTATATGGAATTATAAATGCATCCCTTTTGTTTCACATTTCAATATTGGGTGTGCCACTATCTATTCCAAATGTAATAATTGGTTTGTATGTTAGGTTCCTTTTAACCATCACCTCTTTTTTGATGTTATAGATTAATTCTTGAGGATAACCCCTTTCAAGAAACATGTTGATAAGTTTATCAATTTCATCTTGAAACAACATGCCGTCACTCACTATTCTCGATAATCTAACCATCTGCCCTTTCACTAAGTTCTTTTTTATATCTATAAGTTATATATATTTATACATCTATACAACAATTGATTTTGATAATATTTATTTACACATAATGCATTTGTATTTTTTATTTATGTTTATATTTATAATATATTAACAGTGTAAAGATTTGTATATTACATTATATTATAGATATATTTAACTATCATCTAGTCATTGTCCACATTTACCATTAATTGCCAGCTTTTTTAAATCGATACAATTCTTTTGTTTAGTATGCTTTGTTTTGGGATTTCAAAAAAGTAAGAAAAAAGTCAGGTTCAATGAATTCAATTAATTAATTACACCAACAATTAGAACTATTCATTGGCTGTTATTTCAGGGCGTTGTGTGATTTGTAGTGTATTTAATGAGATAGAATTTTAAGTTCATTGTACTCTGAAGAAGCCCACTATGGATATGGATGAAAGCGCTTAGTATATGTAAACAAAGTTTGCTTGGTTTCTATTTTTTGAGTTTGAATAAACTGGATCCTGCTTGAATACTGTGCTGCCTCTCTCCGTTTTAACAGTTCTGGCTCCTGTTGTTTACAATATGTATAAGGCCTTCTAGTCTGCTTTCAGGTGCAAAGGTAGCATTGAGATAGCTCTGATACAGATTACTACTGATCAACTTCTTTATGGGAACTGAAGAAAGGAATAATTCGTAGTCTCTAAGATCTCATTGGAGTGCTTTATTCTTTGAGACTTTATAGGTTTAATGGATTACTGTAAGTAGAATATTAATTTAGGACAGCAGTCCAGGAATGATATGCAGCTTAACTGGAGAGAATGCACTGTAGATTATTCCATGGCACCTTCAATCTGGCAAGTCATATGATATGAAGGCATATGCTTTTTTACCAATTATATGAGAGTTAGAGCTGCCACTGGGAGACAGATCATTCCAGTGTGAGATCATCTCTGCAGATAAGACTTTTTCCTCTATCTGTAATGCAACCTGATAACTGGAGATCATTATTACAGTCATCATTGTTGCTGCTTCTCAACTAGAACATTCCAGTTTAAATACCGGCCTGTAGATATTGCCTGGATGGAGTCTTTAGATTTTTCGCATGCATACCTGGGTTTTCACCAGATAATCTTATGTTCCCTATCTCACAGACACACACTTTTAGCTTTAATGTCTGTATTTAACTGTTTTTAAGTTTTTGTTATCAGCACTTTTCTCTCTATGTTTTCCCAGTAAACAAGGGCAGCAACTCTCTCAATAAAGTAAAATTAAATAAATAAACTTCAGACTAAATGTCAACCTTCATTTATTTATTGTGTGATCCTGAGCTAGACACTTAATCAGAGATACTCCCAGTCTGAGCCAGAAATCAGAGTATATGGATTCCCTGCCCTGGTTAGCAAACCCTTTTTGATAACTACATGCCTAGCTGAAACGTCTAAAGGGATGGTTTCTTGAAGATTGAAGGTTAATTCACGGTAGGCTAAGATCTGTAGACTTTCACTCATCTTGCTTGTAAAGCATGTGATGTTAGTTCATAAATGCATGCCTGGATAAATATCTGCAGATGACTGTATGGCTTCATAGTCACTGTGTGTTTACTGATAATTGACTTTGTATGATCAAGTTTCCACAGCAATCAAATCAGCATATCTCCATATTTAGAACCCCAGAAATGCAAAACATCTGCATCTTCAGAAAGAGCAAATTGATTTGGTGTCACCATTATTTACATAGGCAACATATTGTACACTGGAATAAATGGTTATGAAATGAACTGTCCGTAGAAGTTGAGAGAATGGAATAATTTTTTTTCTCACAGGCAAGACTAGTCAATGATCTAAAAGAGCTCATTCAACTAAATGGCAGCTGTTTGGTTTAAGTTCATTATATGAAGTTATTTGTGTTTGCTTATTCGTTTTAAAAACAGTCAGTATACAAATATCTGCAATTATGCAGTACACCAAAAAGTTTCATATTGAAACTACACTCCTTTTAAAGTTGGTTCCTGGTTTTAGCATGTTACTTAATATAACCCATAGTGCACTCCACAGGATGTCTTTGTCAGTAGAATTGTACAAATTATATTTTAAAAAGTAAATCTAAATAGAAATATCATACCTTAATTGTGGCCAGCACGACTTCCATTATGGCACATTGCCTTGGGGTCAGACTTCTGGCTTCTTCTCGAATGACATGATCCTAAAAGCAAAATAACTCATTATACATTGCATAGAAAACTTACATGAAATCTAATTACTGTAAATGCATTGGATACAGTTGTATATTTATTCTTTTTGGTGACCAGCTTATTTTTGGAGTGTCTTCTTTGACTCTTTGATAATATAGTATATAGACAACTCCATGACTACCTTAGCAGACTATACAGCTGAGTCTGCAAGCTTTAAACTTCAAACCTTCTCCTCCTCCTCCTCCTCCTCCTATCATTTCCTACAGAACTGGCTCTGTTGCAAGGGTCTACATCTAAATGAATCAAATACTAAGCTGACATTATTCTGTTCCAAGCTCACAAAACCTGTTCCACCCAAGATACAAATCTACTTCTTCCTTTCTTAATTTTTGATCATATGAATTGAAAAATTGTCCTCTGCGAAACTCCTTAGATCATAGGATGATTGAAATTACAAGGCACATGACCATTTTACCTTGCCAGTACCTGCCTTCAGACCAAGACCTTTCTCTTGAGGATAACCAGGTCTGCCTAGCCAATGGGTAGCTTGTAAATGCAAACACCCAGTTCTCATTTGAAGGAAGATAATGAATCACAACACTTAATATGCAGTACAAGTATTTTACAGAGGTGGATAAATTATTAATGAACCCCTCTCTCTCTCCACCTCTACTGGTGATAATTTAGATCCCTGGTTCTGCTATTTGTGGGTCTATTTGTTTTATGAGAGCTACAGAAGGTCTGGACCTGTTGGGTTCCCAATGGCTTAATAGGTAATGCATACATCTCTTCTCAACAGTCATTAAGATACAGAAAATTTAGACAGTGTTTTCAATCTTTCCAGATAGCTTAGTGTTTTCAAGCCACTGATCTTCTTAGGAAACTTTATGGTCTTTCTAGTTGTTTTCAATGATTGGCCTAATCAATGTTGCGCATAGGGTATGATGACCTCTTTAGATATGTATGATATTGTGACGGTAACTTGTTGCACCAAGTAAAAGGGATTCTTGACCACTATTAATATATGGTAATCAAAAGACAGAGAATTTGCAGTCCACTTTCCATAGTTGGTTGAAAATTTATGTTAAATGCTTGTGCCATTAAAAATCCTGTTACAAAAATAAGCATGCAGCTGGAGAAATTATACATAGACAGCTCATTCATTACAGAAAGGGCAAGAACTGCTACACTAAAGGAAATTCTAAAATTCTTCCACCCCAACCCCTTCTAATAGTTTCTTTCTTCCTTCTTATATTGCATTTGTTTTTCTAACTGAGTTCCTTAAGTATAAACATAACTCAAAGTCATAAGGATTAGTCTTTTTTCTTTAAATTCCACCTCCTTTCCTTTTGTAGCATTCACTATCTCAGCTGGCAAAATATTCAATCATTCCTGAAAAACAGTCTTGTATAATTTTACTGTGCTATTTCCATATTTTTATCACATATGCTGCATGCACTTCTTTCTGTTTCCTTATCTTCCTAAACAAAACTTTTGAATCTTTTAACCTCATCTACAAGATATATACTAAGCTTGTTAGTTGTATCATGGCTTTGTGGATGGCAGTTATCTTCTTCTTTTAATAGATCACAAGCCCCAAAAAAGAAAAAGAAAATAAGTGAAAGGGTGAAAGTTAATTGCTTAAAAGTAAGAAAGGTTAGGTAATCTAATCACCTCCAAAATAGTTTCAATAGTCTTGAAAAAAAAAGAAATATATGAACTTAGAACACATTCTTATTTTAAAAATTCCACATGACAAAGACTTAAAAAACAGACAATTTATAAACGTCCTGTATTAACTTCTCTGCTCTTCTCACAAACTTTTCTATTGTTATATAAAAATATTTGATTAATATTCTCTTAATAAACAATATACATATTTATTATACAACTTCCACCATCCATCATTTGCAAAAACAGGTATAGGTGAATATTTCCAGTGCTCAGGAATCACTCAGTTAGTTACCATTAATGCTACAATTATTTGTGTCTTCAGGAGATTCAATTCAGATCTTACTTTCTCTAACAAAAAAAAAAGCTTTCAGGATTACAATATATTCCAACTCCTGTCAATACTTTTCCAATATTTTAATACTGGTTCACATGGCCATTGACATTGAAATAAATTGTCTGGTTCCTTACCACAATACCAACAAGCTGACGAATGAATGTAGTGCATAAAGAATAACCTAATCAGAGAAATATATATGGCATACATTATCTTGTATTGTATAGTTTTATTTCTGAAAAGACAAATTATTTTTTTTAATTTTCTGTTAATAATATTCTACTTTAAATCTATTAGAGCAAAGCAATTTCCCATTTAGTTTTCCCTAGAAATATATTAATTGGGTTATTGTTAACTTGGATTTTGTATAACATAGATATCTTCTTCTACATCTTCATAAATCCATTTTTTAATCTGAATAGATTATTTCATAGAAATTATTATTTACCCCTTAAAATGTCTATTAATTCAAATGTATTATTATTTTGTGTCTTAACTTCTAACAAAGACAAATTACACCAAAGCTGGAAGCAGCCATTTTATTAAAGGAAAAAAATGAGAAATAACATTATTCTCCTGAGGTAACTTATTATCATGTATCAAGGACAACATCTGGATAATTATGTGTTTAGAATATTCTATTAGTATAAAATCAGATGAATGTATAACTAATAATCTAAACAAGGAGCATTTGGCATTTGGCATTTTAGATGTAATTAAATGATAAGCAAGGTTACCGCAATACTAAATGTTTATTACATTTATTATAGCATTTGCTGCTATGTAACATTTCAAATCTAGGAAATCCAGCCACCTTAATCTCCTGATGCTATCAGTACTTGCCAAGGAATACTAGGAACACTGCCTCTCCTCAAAAAAGTTTTCTAGTTTTCTCTTAATTTGTGGAAGCCATTGTTCAACCAAAGGAGCAAACAATTTTATAAAGGAACATTTATTAGAGGTAAACTTGCCAGTTTTATTATATTAATTGTCCCTATCAATGAACAGGCAATATTTTCAATTTTATTAAAATAATTTATAATCATCTGATGATAGTTAAAATATGCATTTTGAGTTAATTGATCAACATTAGTATTAATAGATGTTACTAAAATTTGTTTCGTTAACAATAGACTTTGATAGGACAAGGTATTCTGACAAGAATTATTTAATGAGACTCTTTCTGATTTCTCAAAATGAATTACATAACCAATCATTTCATTCTTTTACTCAATCAAATGTTTTTTTTTTTATAATTAGACTTATATCCTGATTAAACTTATCTGTAAAGATCATCAAATTGTCAGCAAAAGGAAGTATAAATTGTTCTTTTCTAATCACATATGCAGTTAAAATATCATGAAGTGTAAAACATAGTGGATTTATTGTTATAATAAAAAAGGGTTGCAGATAATGGACAGCCTTGCCCTACAACAGTGATCAACTTAAAATCAGGTAGGGTCTTATTTTCTATTTTCATATATGCTTCTGTTTGTGAATTTCGATTTTTAATGCTGTAAATAAAGAAAGAGGAATTCATAATATTTCAAAACTTGCTGTAAAAATTTACAGATTAAATCTAAAGCTTTAGCTGCATCAAATTTGATGAAATATAACAAAACCTTATTTTGTTTTGCATAAATAATGATTGATTGATAGATAGATTGGAGTAAATTGTTAACATCTGCCAATATCCTGTATGGACAAAAAACAAAATTGCATGGGGTGAAGCAATTTATCTGTATGGTAAGAGTTTAGAATTAATTGTCTATTATTTTACAATCTAAATTTAATATTGAGATGGAGTGATAATGTTCTGCTCTTAAACCATCTTTACCTTCATTCTTAATTAATACCATATCAGCAAATATCAAGTTAGGAAGATGCCAACTAGGAATAGACATTAGCTGTACTAATTTCAAAAAAGGGCAAGGTCTTTTGAAAAGGTCTGATAAAATTTGCTATATAGCCATCTTGTCTGGTACCTTGTTTCATTTTTAAGGTATTAATTGCATATTTAATATCCTGCAAAGTAACTTCTAGATTCTTTATTCATAATTTTAATTTTGAAGTAGAACATAACCAAACTTCAATTTCAACACCTAGTAAATATTTTCTTAAACTATTTGTTAATGGTATTATCAGTTTCATCTGATACTTTTGTTAAGTTACCATCTTCTTTATAAATTTGTAAATAGTATTCCTAGCTCAAGTTCCCTGAATTTGTAAGATTAAAAAATTCCCCTACTTTATCAAACTGAAAACATTTATCTTTAAATGTGTAAAATGTTCTGACGATAACCAGGGAGATTGAATTTTGCTCTTCTTATAGGAAAATATTTATCATAATGTACAGCTAATAACTGATGCAACACATTAGCATGTTGATAAATATATTTCAAATATATCCTTTCCTTTAAATTCAATATAACATTCCAGTCATCCCTAAAATAATGTAAAAGCTGATAAGTTCTTGCAGCCCTAGTGAAATACTTGCTTAAAAGTTAGAATAATCTGTAAAGGTGGTATAAATAGATCCCATTGTAATTATATATTCATTTAATTTTAAAGCTAAAAGAATTACTCTCTTTTTTATTGTCAAGTTAACCTAACCCAAATGGAACATACAACTTGTTTCACAATAATTGCTACATCTCCTTTACTTATAGAATTATAATTATTATGAATCATCTTAATCCGTTTATTTTTATAGGTACATAGGTGTCTACTAGATTAACCACCAAAAGGGCCTTTTTAAGCTTAGCCATGCATCCCAAATCTATGACAAGTTCTGGTACCCTTAATAAGTGTAAGCAGGGACTTAGGAGATGAAACATTTATACTCTGCCTGCATCAGTTACAGTAACAGGTGCCAAACCAGGGATGAATTTCCCGTTTCCCATCCAGTTGTCCAAGTTCCACTTGAATTGGGTTAGAGAGAAACTCTGCATCACATGGATGGGGAACCTGTTGCATAGACAGGGTAGTGTGTGAGATATATACCTGTCTCTCCAGCAGGTCTTATTAATATCACAGATAAGGTTTAAGTCTTTAGAATGGGTAATTCTGGTACTCTTTGTTTTTCAGATATGCAGGAGGTCAATCAGAGTTGGGTCTGACAATGCTTTGTATGTCAGGCATAGATGTCCCCACAACAGCCTGTAAGAAACAGAAAACAAGGATAGGACCTTCAGGCAGTCTGCATAGGCCATGTATTCTTTTAGTGAGGAACCTCTGTGGATGTCCAATTGCTGGATATGCCCGGTTAGGTACATACAAAAAGGTGCATTGTACTCAGTAATAGGTCTGATGAATGCTGAATACAGTGGAACAATGACTTCCTTAGACCTAGATACCATACCTTTGTTTATAAGTTGCAAAACATAGAATTATTTCCTCACTACGGTAGACACATGATGGTTAAAGGCTAGAATACTGTCTAGGTTTGTCCTCAAATACCTGACTAGTGGGTCAGCTCTAAGGGATGTGTTGTCAATATGATAGTTAAAACAAAAAAACGACCAAGTACAAACGCTTAATTTATTCAACAGAAATAAAGCTTTTGGGATAACCCTTCTTCAGAATACTGAAGAAGGGTTATCCTGAAAGTTTTATTTCTGTTGAATAAATTAAGTGTTTCTACTTGGTCGTTTTTTGTTTTGTTTTTTTTTTTTATTCTTACATCTTCATGGAATAAGCTGCAGTTGATTCATGTGTTGAATGTCAATATGATAGTTACCAGTGGTGACTGTCTTTCTAAAGAATACTATTATGCATTTCTTGACATTTAGCTTTAGTCCATGGCTCTGACACCAGTTGTTTGTCTGTGTCAGACCTTTCTGGAGAACATTTGTGTCAGTGTAGGATTCAACGACAGTTCCTATTTTGCAATCATCTAAAAATGTAGTCATCCAGAGGGCACTGAAATTGGCCTTGACTTTAGAGAGGTAAATACCAAAAAGGAGCGATCCAAGGACCAGTCACTGAGGGACTCTACTTGTAGAGGTTGCCATCCCAGTTCTAACTTTCTGGGTCTTTTCTGTGAGCTAGTTGACTATCCACTGGGTTACATAAGGGTTTGTACCTAATCTCTTGAGCTTGCCAATAATGCCTGAGTACGGTATTGCGTCAAATGCCTTGGTCAGGTCAAGGTAGGCAATGTGAACCATTTTGCCCTCATCCACTTTTAGGTGTTATTTTAGAAGTGTTCAATGGCCACAGTGATGAGTATTTCATTGCCGCTAGTTACTTTTTGTGGGTTTATCTTGCCTGCTGACCATCTGGCTGATTGCCATGGTCAAAAATTCCATTCATCCTAGTAGTATGAGTTCCAATCAAAGCACTCATTCAGGCACCCATTAGGATATATTACCTACATATGATTAACCTGATAACGCTGAAAGCTGGAAACGTCAACGATGAGAACACCAACACCGGAAGATCGACGACGGAGATGACCGACAGTTGAAAATCCCGATGCTGACAACGCCAACATGTCAAACGAGTGCTAGTGTGTAAGTATGCGGTAGTGACGGACAGCAGGTTTAGGGTGCGGGTAAGGTAAGTGTGCGATAGTGACGGACTTTAGAGTTAGGGTGCGAGTAAGGTAAGTGTGCGATAGTGACGGACTTTAGGGTTAGGGGCAGATTAAGTGAGTTAGGGTTAGGGAGCAGGTCAGGTGATTGTGCGATAGTGACAGACTTTAGGGTTAGGGGCTGGTTAAGGGAGTTAGGGTTAGGGCGCGGGTTAGGTGACTGTGCGATAGTGACGGACCTTAGGGTTAGGATTTGGGTTAAGGTTAGTGCATAGATAGTTGTGTTTGTAAGGTTTAGTGTAGGTTTGTAAGGTTTTTGGTGTGCTTGTGATTAGGTGCATTTTTTCTTATCTAAAGCTCATCCTTTCGAAAAGAAAATGTGCAAACTCATTTACACAAAAGTGCACTTAAACAAAAGTGCACTTTAACGAGTACTGGTTCAATGAACCGGTAATATTAAAAAAAAATAAAACAGTGCAACACCACATCATGCTACAGTGGGGAGAAGGGAATAAACCTGTAGTGTGCTCTCGGAGTTAGTATATATAAAGTAGTGTGGGTGTGGGGGTTGCAGGGGGGGTTGTCCCCCCTGAAAAAATGTCTTTGTAGTGTTTTTTGTTTGTAATTTTACTGGTTTGGTGAACCGGTAGTTGTGAAAGTGCACTTTCATTTTAAGTGCACTTTCACGTAACTGGGCTTGTACTTTTTCTTTTCGAATGGATGAGCTTTCAATAAAAAAGTAGACCCTATATATATATATGGGTTTACTTTAGATCACGCACTGAAATTCATTTCACTGAGACCAAATCACCTAATTTTCATGAATCTCATTTCACTGAATTGTAAGCTATAGACTTGATGTTGATATATATTCACCTTTGACTTGTTTGTGATAGAAAGAATTTCTGTAACTTACAGAGCTGACTCTCAGAATAGCGATAGTCATGTAGAAAGTGGTGCTGTATTGTTTTTAAATGTAATTATGTCTCTTAACATTTCTATGGGAAGTATCTACAGTAAAATGGCAGATGTTTTGTGTGTTCCCAGCAGTAGTGGCAGCGTGTAGAATACTGTGAAGCAAGTAAAAGGTATATGTCCATTTCCCCACTGTAGTGCATTCCTGGAGTTAGTATATATAGTTAGGGGGAGTGTGGGGGGGCACATTGGTAGGTGTGGAGGGAGTAGTCCCCACTTAGTTTGTTTTTATATTGTCTGGTTTATGTTAAGAGGATAAGTAAGTAGCGTTTAAGTTGTGGAAAGAGATGATTATTAGAGTTGTGAATTTGTCTATGGTTTCCCATTTAGTCTTTTTAAATTTAACATTGTAAGCTGTCGGTGAAATGAGATTCATTGGAATGAGTTGTCAGTATTGTGAAATTTAAGTGATTTGGTCTCAGTGAAATGGGATTTCAGTGATCTAAAGTAGACCTATATATAAATATATATATATATATATATATATATATATATATATATATATATATAGAGAGAGAGAGAGAGAGAGATTCAGATAGATATAAATATACTTATATATACTTATGTATGTTTATTATATAATGCTGCCAAGGAATGCTTAGTTTTACATTATCCATGTTTCTTTCTAATCAGTTTTCTAATACTAAAAGCTTACAGGGAAGACTTAACAGCTGTTAAAATGCAGCAATGAGCACTGCTTTGCAATGATAGATTAAGATTAAAAGTTTTTAAATCCTAATATAAATTACAGCTTTAATTAGAACCCGACAAGTAGGCCTTAACAGTCAGTGAAATACAGCTGCCCAACTTATTTCTTCAAAATTAAGGTCGATAACATTAATGCATGTTGAAGTTTTATAATCATTCTGGAATTTCAAGGCCACACTTTTAGTACATACCTATGGAAAATAAGATACTAGCACACTCGTGGTACAGCTCTAAAAATTATTACATTCTATTATTCATTACTAGAGTGCCTTCCATCTTTTGGTTAAAGTGCATACTGTACTACAATACAGAATGAGTTGTGGTGGATCAAAATAATTTGCATTACCCTGTTCATGTATCCATCAAGAGAGCGTTTATAAATGGTAGCACACCTTAATATTTTAGGCAATAACTTCTGTGCTAAGGAAACATAAATGACTTGGGCAGGACCACCTGCTAACAATAGGCAGCCTCAAAGCTTGTATTTTGCAGTAACTGAGGCAGGGGTTCATAATCCCTTCCAAACCAACCCACACCCCATTTAAGAGATGTATATTTATCAGCATTATTTTTTTCATTTCACTATTTCTTCACTCCCTTCATACGATTGAACTTTCAAAAGTTTGACTTTCATATGGCTGAGACCATATAATCGAACTTTTGAAAATTCAAATGTTCTTAACGAAGATCTCCATACAGCGCAGAATGAGAAGATTTCCCTTTTCTGCACTGTAGTGCGATCTCGGAGTTGGTATATATATATATATATATATATATATATATATATATATATATATATATATATATATATATATATAATTAGCAGGGGGTGGGGGGCACAGCCCCAATGTGTGTTGTGCAGGGTTGCTTGCCTCCCTGCTAAAACCGTTCAGGTAATTTTTTTTCTTTACTTTTTTCTTAGATGTTAGAACTTTCAAAAGTTCGATCATATGGTCTCAGCCATATGAAAGTTGAACTTTCAAAAGTTCGATCATACGGTCTCAGCCATATGAAAGTTGAACTTTCAAAAGTTCGATCATACGGTCTCAGCCATATGAAAGTTGAACTTTTGAAAGTTTGATCATTTGAAGTAGACACCTTCACTCATATACTCTGGCTTGATATTTGGTTTGTTCCAAGCCTTTTCAGGTTCCCTAACTTGTGACTGATTTCTTTTACATCAACCAGCAATTCAGCAAACAAAAGCTATCGAAATGTCTAATTGCCAACCCTACAAAAATAATAGTCTTATTGCTGTATATATTCTTTACATGACTTCCTTGTTTTTGATATACTTGCTTCTTGATGTTCTGCCTGTTGCTATTTTGTACAGTTCTCAGTCAAGATGATTAATTCCTTCTGTTTGCTGATATGCTGGTCAACATAAAATGATTAATTCTGAAGTTAGGTAGTCGCTAACTTGGTCACTATTAAGGGGTTATACTTTCACTGTCTGATGAATTGTTCAAGTGCTGTGAGTATTTTGTTTTGCAACTGTTTTAAAATGTTATTTCCTCTTCTGATAGCATCTTTTAATCTAGTTTACGGATGCAGTAGTAGGAATTCCTTACTGCCACAACAGTATTTTATATTTATTTTAATATAAATCTTGTTTATCTAACTCAAATTTTACCTCTTGGCAGTTGTTCCCACTTCTGTACTGTGCAGTGACTGCAGTATCAAATATAACATAATTCTGTATGGACCCCAAAGCTCAGCTTTCACAGAATATTGATGGTGGATTTTCACCTTATATCATAATCTCTCTCTCTCTCTCTTTGTTGTGCAGATTCATTGTGTACACTGTCGCAGTTCAGTTTGAAGTCTGATATCTATCTGACATGCAAAGCATGGAGATAAAGTATAAGACTTGATCTAGGTCTCTTCTTTTCCATAAACATTTGTTAGCAGGTCCATATCTGATTTTCTTAAGCATACAATTTGAAACAGAAATGTGTTGCAATTGCCTTGAAAACTAATACTTAAAATTCTGATCTTTTCTGTTGATATACTTAGCTGAGAAATCTTGAGTTTCTCTGACTATACTTCTATATGATTGTGTACTATATGACTGACAGATAAAGATGTTATCATAACATGTGCTGTTTTCATAAGAAGTGCATTTGGCATCTTCCAATGCTCTGCAGGACTATTTGCAGTACTGTAGTCAAAAACTAAATCTAAGATTCTCTTTCCATCTGAGTACAAAATACATTATTAAATATACAAAAATGTAGTCAAATTTGCTTTGGTTTAATTTCTCCAGGTGCTTAGGTTTTTACATACCTTGACGTGGTTGTACCCCATTCCTAAGACAGGGCATAATTAAATTTCATGAAATCAGTTTTGCTTCAGTCTTTGATATTTGATACATGTGCTCTTCTCAGCACTGACAATGTACCCAGAATTCCCCTTTTTGTAATTCTTAAGGGAGTAGCACATTTAGATTGGCTAGGTGAGAAACATCCAGTGTTTTTCAACCACTTGCAGAAAATACTCCATATATCCCCTTCAGTACATGAAGTACAGCAATTACACTCCAAACCTTGGAAAGATGCACTGTCATTAAGCACCTTTCTTATGTAAGAAAGCCTGATGAGCACCTTTCAGAACTGTTATGCTCTAGTCTTGCACTAGAGTATAAACAACGCCTGGCAGAGAACAGCACTAGTAAACTGAAAAAGCTTTAAAAGCTGGGGTACACTTCATGCTGTCACACGCCTTTCTTTTTTGAATGCCTTTATTTGATAATATAGATATTAAATAGGATTTGCCAGCATTGATTTATATGTGGGACATGAGTACTCCAATACCTAGTGATGGCTGTTTTAGAGGCTGGAATTAAAGTATGTATAAGATCCATTGTTTTAACCAATTCCTTCCTATCTATATCTTTGTGATGACAAATGTTTCCTCCAGTCTTCCAAAAGTCTGTCCAGAATGTCTCATTACAGAGGACAGTCCCACGATATGCCCCCCAAGTCCCCTTACTACTGACTTACTAACATCTCCGAAATTTGGGTTTGGGGGTTGAAAACTGATTGGGTAAGAAATAAGGGTTAAACAAGCCCATCTAGCTATTTTCGAGTATATGTCTTCCATTTAAGTGACATTTAGAACTTCAAGAATTATGTGCAAAATTATATTTACTGCACTCAGCAGGAGAGATGAAAAAGTTGTGAGACATTACTATAGTGTGGGTTTACTTTACACCCAGTGACAGATTGCTCTTCTTTTAATATATTCTAAGTCATGGGAAAAGGTATCTATGGCTTGCTAAGAAAAATTAATAAATCATTTAAA
The DNA here is from genome assembly GCF_019279795.1 of Protopterus annectens. NCBI lineage: Eukaryota > Metazoa > Chordata > Ceratodontiformes > Protopteridae > Protopterus > Protopterus annectens. The sequence goes on along the minus strand of NC_056740.1, from coordinate 515,148,802 downwards.
ACCATGTTACTTCTCCAGTTTTTTGATCAGCATTTTCATGGCATGAATCACGGAATACTTCCTTGAGACTTGCAGCAAATGGCTCAGTTGCTAAGATGAATAGCGGTGGTGCCAGAGGACACCCTTGTTTGAGACTTCTAGAAATAATCAAGCAGCATGAGATATAGGGTCCTACCTGTACCACATCTGTAGTTTGTTTATAAATATCAAGTAATTTTTTTAAAAGACAGATGGAAAATGAAATAATTCCAAACATTGCTATAAGTACAATCATATCACACTATCAAATGTCTTCCCTGCATCTACTGATAACAAAGTCATGGGGGAGAGGATGGGTCATAGAGTTGCTCCCCAATTAAAGCCATAGAGATGCTCTTAAAATATTATGCCATGCAAATTGCTTCTTAACAAAACTAAATTGAAATGGGTGTATTAATAATGGAAGGACGGGAGCTACACCGACTACCCATATATCCATGAAGATTTTATTACCTACATTCAAAATTGAAATCAGCCTATAACTGCCAAGAAAAGAAGGATCTTTTCCAGGTTTCAATAAAGGTAGAAGTATTGCTTGCTTCCAAGACAGTAGAAATCCTGTACCCCTTGAAAATGGACAAACAGGCATTCCAAAAAAGAGATAAAGTGAGAGTAGGAGGGGGAAGATGCTTATAGAATACTAAAGACAGACCATCACTCTTTATGTCTTTATTAGACTTTAGCTTTTTAACATATGAATGGAGATTTAAGATAATATGTATTGCAGCTTTTAATGCTGTTATAGGGTCAGAGATAAACTTAACTTCTGGTTACCTTCAGTAAGGCAGCACAAAGTGTTTTACAGATTTCAGAGCTGTGAAACAATTTGTGTTCATGCAGATTATTTTCTTTACTTTGTTTCCTTTTTTTGTTGTTGTGTCTCCCTCATAGTATAGTGGAACAACTAAAGCTCCACGTGCTTTAAATAATAGTGTGGCAGAACTGTGTTGCAGCTTTCAAAGCTTTAACAGACTGTGTTCCTACACATTCCAGGTCTCACTCACTCTCTCTGCCAGTGTCTCTCTCTTTCTGCCTCTCTCTCTCTCTCTTCTTCTGTAACTGGTATGTATGGTAGGTAAATCTGCATCTACTACAAAGAATTATGATTAGGTCAATCAGATCATAATCCTTGTTTGAGCCTTCTCATAATGGTTGTCAAGATTCGTCTCTCCAGTTTTGTTTCAGTCCAATCTTAAAGTGAATTTCTTGACATCCATTTCTTGAACAAATAACTTAGTTAAAACTGTAGAACAAATTATTATCCTCTATATGTATAGTACTCTGCAATTGTATACAAAGACACACACACTCACTCCTACAGGGCAAACAGTTCATGTAAAGCACATATTTGTGATGGGGGCACAAAAGCATCTCATGAAGGTCTACATGGTTACAGGAAAGATGTGTAGACTCCACAAAGAAGCCTCTCCAGTGAAAAAACTGAAGAGGGGAATGAAGCACTGTGACACAGCAATGCCAACCACCATTCAAATTTGCTACATAATTTGGTTTTCAGCACTGTGAGGTAAACTGCAATAAACTGAGAAAATTTACTTTTTCTTTTGAAAAACATTTATGAAAAGTGTACTGATTGTATTGAAGCAATATCTGATTTAAAAATGTGTGTAAATACTTGTTTAAATATAAAAATAAAATAAGTTACATTTTACTTGCATCCTCTCTAAAATGCAATCATCCACAACCCCTTTTATTCTCAGTAAAATGCAATTAATGAAAACTGTTATAAAATGGTAAACAACTGGATCGGACTCTGTGAAAACAAAAAAACAGGTTAAAAGTGAAACTAAAGCCTTGCATCACAAATGTATGCACTGTTGCACTCTGCTATTTGAAAATTCTGTCTAGTTCACATGATTTTGATTTCTTATTTGGACAGTAGCATGCTTGGATTATTTCTCCCTCAAAAGAATTTAACTATGGAAAAAGGAAGGCTTGCTCCACAAGAAATTCTGTTTGGAAACCGATGAATGAATCATGTTTTTGTCAAGTTTGACTTTGTCAAAGTTAATTTTGCAGCAGTTGATCAAATTTATTTTACTGAATGATGCATTTATGTGGAAAAGCGGAACTCATTGGAGTTCTGCAGTGTAAGTGAATGGTTATATTCTGCTTAGACTATAAACTTCCAGCATGGTGTTTGTTTTGTTGATGATCAGTCAACAGTTGGTAAGAGAATTTGCCATATTCACAGCTATTATACAATCTCAGAATTGATATGTTTAAAGTTACCAGGGTGTTGGGGGAGTGCAGGGGGCTTGCCCCTGCAAAAACACTTCTTTGAGCATGTTCTTTTGCTTTTACTTTATTTGATGAGTTCAGAGGAACCCTCCATTTTTGGTGGTTTATCACCTCAAAGGTATTGAATTTTAGTGTTTTGTGACACTGATGATTCAATAGAAATCACATCTAAGTAGACTGAATGCTAATTCAACAATTAGATGACTTATTGTTAAAGGCTAATCTCAGAGACAAGGTTCAGCTGTTAATCCTCTGCATGTAAGGACTCAGATAATTCTATTTTGAACTCAAAGCCAGAAACATTAAAAGGACAGGATAGGTTCCATTTCAAATGTTAACAGGCATTTTCTGAACATTTTTGTATGATTATTTATCTGTTTATTTATTTTTAATTCTATGGATGTTTTCTGTACAATTCATGTATTTGTTTGAGAAGAAAATGCCTTCTCCTATTTAAGTAAAGCATATCATTGTCTAACACTGAGTGCTTGAGGCTATTTTTTTATTAGACTAACGATATACATTTTTACCAGTGAACATTCTGTTATATGGTGCACATCCATTGAAAGGTAACTGCTCAGAGGTATCTGCTGTCATTCAAATATTTTTTTTTCTTTTGGTCAGCAGAATTGTCCCAGTGGTCCTCTTCTTGTATCCAATTACCCAACTGGCTCATCCATTGTTTCATCAAGGTGAGAGCCTGTGGACCATTCCTTCCCCAGTGCAGATAAGAGTCAGGTGTTAATGAACAGGTCAGTGTGCACTGATCCTTGAACTGTTCTATCTCCATCCCACCATAGCCTGCAAGTTCCACTACAGCTGTCTTGAGAAGTGCATGTACACTTCTGAACATGCTGAGCTTCCAGACCAAATACTACACCATTTGCAATGCAGGCATGATAGGCTCTTGATGCTGCAGTGATATGCCTGCAATTCCTGCTGATGTAACCAATGCAGTGAGCCAGTCTGCTTACCTCCCACATAGACTGATGAGCCCACATTGGCCATTCATTACAATCCTTCCCCAGCCAGGCTCTACAATACCAGTCTTGCTGGTCAAACATGAGTCATTTGGGGTGTAGTCAGGGCTTTATCACTCTGTACTACAGGGCCATGTTCATTTATATATTCACATATTGATTATTTTAAGGATAACCAGGGTATGTTTTTGTTTTGCTAATTTGGACTAACTGGTGGAACATTGCCATAAACTTAGCATAGGAAGGTGTTATTGCTGAGCAGTCATCATTTACTTTCTTTTTTATTTTGTCCAAGTCTTTTGGGTTTATAAATACCATGATGGGAATGGACCCCATTCCTAAGTCAGAGTACAATTAAAGTTCATGAAATTAGTATTGTTTCGCTCTTTGATGTTGGCCAAAAGTGCTCTTCGCAGCACCCGCAATGTGCCAGTAATGACTCCTTCTGCAATTCGCATGGTGTTATATGAATTGGTAACATATCTAAATACGATTGTAAATTCTTTTTTATATGACCAGTTGCTCCTACTACTATTGGAACTGTCTGGGTATCTTTCTTCCACATGGCTTTTATTTCTGCCTGCAGACTTTGTGTCTCTCTGTACGCAAGACACTGTAGTCACTAGGTGTGGAGATTTCAATGATCAATGCTACTTTTGTCTTCTTTTCTTGGACCACTATATCCGGTTTTCTAGCATCTATCATTTGAACTGTTGGTATTGGGTGATCCCATGTGATATAAAGTTCATCATTTTCTATGATTCTTTGTGGCTTATGTTTCCAGCGTTTTTCAGCCATTTTGATACCATAATATTTGCACAATCTCCAGTCTAACAGTCTTGCCACATTATTATGCCTTTCAGTATACAGTCCTTCTGCCATTAGTGCGTTGCAACCAGCAACAAGGTGTGTGACTGTTTCCAGTTCAGTTGTGCAAAACCTACATTTGTCTATTTCTCCCACATGTTCAATGGACTTTGTAAATCAGTGTGTAAGTAGCCCACTATCTTAGGCTGCCAATATTAAACTTTCATTTCTTGATGTGAATTCCTCTCCTTAATTATTCCTGCTTTTGTTCTTGATCAACATGAGACTCTTCCAGAAGTTTTCTGTACTTGCAAATATATTTATGTTTTTTTCACATTTCTTGCCTTCTCATCTGGTCCTTCACCTTATATTCTTTCTTTTGTTTTTTAGCACATTCAGTTGCTGCCTGGTTTTATCTATTTCTGGTTTGATTTCCATTCCTGCTTGACGTCTATATGCTTCTGCTAAATTAAGCAGAGATGTCATCTTAGATTTTTCTCCTGTTTCAAAACTTTCAGCACATTTGTTTCTTGTGAGGTCAGTAGATATGTGTGGAGTCCCACGATTGCAGATCTATACATGTAATCAATTTCAAGGAGACCCATACCTCCTTCAGAACGAGGAATTTATACTCTTGGTATACACTGATTTTTATAAATCATTTGGTGCGCATGAAGCATACTTCTTGTTTTAATATCCAATCTATCCAACACTTTTTGGGGCCAATCAATTACTCCAAAACTGTAAGTTAGGACAAGAAGAGCAAATTGATTTATGGCTTGGATCTTGTTCCTGGATGTAAATGTTGTTTTCAGGATTAATTTAAGTCTTCTAAAGTATTTCTTACTGAGCTTTATTCACATTTGTTCATGTTTTATTGCTGATCTTTCATCAATTCCCAAGTGTTTATACATTCTCTCTTGCTTTATTTCTTTTATATCACATTCTTGTTCCAAACTGATGTTTTCCTGGTGCTGCAGTTTTCCTTTTTTAAAGGTTGCTTTTGCACATTTATCAAGACCAAATGGCATTTCAATATCATCCGAAAAAGTTTTGACAACCTGCAGCTGTGCTTTCAGTTCCTCACATGATGAGCTATACAGTTTTAAATCATCGACAAATAGAAGATGAGAAGTCATTAGACTTTGTTGTTTTCTAGAAACCAAATTATAGCCATGGCCTCAGCTGTTAAGTAAACAGCTTAATGGATTAATGGCAAGGCAGAATAGCAACAGTGACAGAGAGTCACCCTGGAATATCACCCTTTGGATTTTTATAAACAACAAAATATAAAATATTCATTTTTCATTATGGAGAGTATTCTGTACATATATAAAACAATTTAATTTGTGTTTTAATTCCTACTGGTAAAAAGGAAAAAAATCTGCTGTTTCCATGAATTAATTTGCTGATTAAATTCCAGTAAAAAGTTTAAGATTTAACTCTACTGTCTTTCCTATATCAATTGACAAATGAATTCCAATATAAATAAATACATACATACATACATGCATACATTGTAATATTGCTTTCAATGAACAACATTGCCATCTACCTAGCCTTGGACTCATCTAACATGTTAATGGGAATATGACCAACTTAGTGGTTTAACTACAACGCCAATCACTTGAAAAACTTTTTAGTTTGCTCCAGTACTGATCTGAGTGCAAGTTTCAAATTATCCAGCTATATAGCAAAGTCACCCTAGATCTAAGGGTGATGGTATTTATGAAAAATGATGGCCTTTATCACAAAAAATTATTACATGAATATGTATGTAGTATATCAATAACCAAAACAAAGAAGTATTATGAAATGGGGCATTAGTGTCCACACTACCCACTCAGTTGGAAAAAAGTAGTTTATACTTCTCAATAAAAGCTTCTTAGAAACATAGAGTGCTAGCATTCCCTACATGAAATTCCAATAAACTAAATCCAACACCTTGTGGAAGTCTATTAATGATACTGCTGACAACTTCTTACAATAATATATAGTCACTTTTTGTTAGTCTTGTGACCAGTGCTTTCCTTAGTGTTACTATTGCTTGCTGGCAGATGTTTATTGTCTTTTGCAAGTCGTTTTAATGTCTTTTTCTTCCCTATCTCCTCATTGTATTATAATACCTCTCAACTGTCCATATTTTCACAGAATGTACAGATTTTTGCCTCATATTTTTTGTCTGTTCCTCATAAAATTTGTGTTTTTCTGTCAAATCATTGAGGATTTAAGTTATTAAATCATGATATACATTTCAGTTTCAGATGACATAGTTTTCAGAATATGAACGCTTATACAAAATCTGTTATTCTGTTAAGTTTATATGAACAATATTTAAATTCCATTCCTGATTTTAGGTATTGCTCCTCAGTGGCTTTGCTTTGTCCAGAATTTTAGTGCTTAGAGGTTAAAATATATGCTTAGTAAACACCTTCTTTTTATACTTATTTTATTCTGCTTATTTTTATCAAGCTGTCTATTCTAAAACATCCTTCTTTAAGAACATGACAGCTACATTATGTTTTATTAAGAGTAATTCAACTGGAGCTTCAGTCACGTGGAACAGACCAGCCAAAGTCACAATGATAAAACATTTTTTTACAAAGGATCAAGTCTCCAGCACCCTCTACACCCCCTTATTTATATATACTAATTTAACAATCACCACAGAAAACAAGAGAACCCAAAAGACATTCACTTATTGCCACAGCACAAATGAAAACAGCACTGCAGTGGACAACCAAGAAGCTGCATATTGACACTCAATGAGTTGAAATTATATTCACTTTGCACTTGACTAAGAGTAGGAAAGCCCCAGGTTGTCATTCCACTCTTTGCTCTGCTGTTGATGAAATATTATGAATTCCTGTCATCCTGCCCAGTTACTTGTTATTGTGTTACTCCTTTTAGAGACCCACACTCCCAGTACTTTGTAGTAACAATCCAGTAAGTCAGAATTATACAGATTGTTGTAATGAGACTGTTGTTGTTTAGGTGCCATGTTGCATATTACACCAACTTCCTTAGTAATGACAAGCTCAAAGCGTTTCCCTTTTTTCCTGCCCTGTTTACTGTTTACTTTCTGCATTTGTCTTCTGTCACATCTGTATCATTTTTTCCCTCTCTGTTTATACTGAATGTCCTTAGGGTCACAGGTTCATAGATATAGTATACTAGGTTTATAAGACTAGCCATACACTCCAACCCAATTGTGCCCCCGTGTAACATGGGTGGCTATTTGGAGGGGTATGTTTGTTAGGAAGGTGCTAAAGATTTATGGGGGTATGTTAATTAGAGAGTATTTGCTGTTACCTTCTGTCTATTAAAGACTTGGGTGCCACATGGAGGCTGAATTTTCGATTTCTCATCCAATGATCAAGGTTCTGTTTGAATTGGGTTAGGGATGGACTCTTCACATGGATAGTGAGCATATTCCAGAGTGTGGGTATCCTTTGAGATACATATCTGTATCACCAGCAAGTTCTATTTATGGCCCAAGAAATGTTTAAATCCTTGGATCTAGTGTTTGCAGGCATAGAGTGCCTCTCAGCAAAATGTAGGAGACTGAGTACAGAGATAGGGGTTTATGGTCATCTGAATATGACAATGTGTTAATAACCTGGATTCTTTTGGTGTGGAACCTCTGTGGTCATCCCAACTGTTGCAAATGCCTTGTCAAGAATAAAGCAAAGGGGCATTGTACTCAATACTGGTTCTAATAAGGATTTTGTATATAACTTCCTTGGACCTGGATGCCATATGCTTACTTATAAGTTCATCGATATAGAACAATTTCCTTACTACCATGGCTACATATTGGTCAAAGACCAGATTAGTGTTTACATATATTCCCAAATGCCTAGCTACTGGGTCAAATCTTAGTGGGTGCATGACTGACAGAGTAATTAACCTGGGTGGACTTTCTCCTAAAAGGCACTATAATGCAGTTATTGGCACTGAGATTTAATCAGTGATTTTGGCACCAGTCATTTATTTTCTATATTTTTATTTACTGACATTTGATGACCGCATTAGTCAGACTGGGCAACAGCCCTTTTCAGCAGAGACCCGAGGAGAAAAGCTCCAATAGAAAACAGGAAACAAAGGTACAAAGAATGGTCATATGGGTCTAGGACTGCTGAGTGAAAGCTTGTTTCACTGAAAACAAAAGAGGCGAGTACACTTTTACCTAAATCCAAAAAGAAAAAGAAAACTGGAAACACTCTAAAACAACAAATGTTTAATCCAAGTTCAAGTTCGCAAGTAAACACTTTCATCTTCAAGGCTTCTTCAGGTAAAATAAATACTGTTAATTAAACATAACTTAAATACAATTTAAAAAGTCACATGATTCTAATTACACCTTCTGATGCAGCATATTTAAATAAGGCTTTAAAGTAAAACTGTCATTAAGACCAGGTGGTACAAATGCTCTCTTTCTTAAAATCCATCTCATCTCTTCATTTTCAGTTAAAAGTTTTATATTCCCACCCTGCAATGGTCTATAAATTACCTTTAAAATCATAAACTTAAAACTATGTTGATCACCTTCCTCTATAATGTGTTTATTAAGAGCATTTGTAACTACTCTATGTCTAATGTCACTGAGATGACAGGCTATACGCTCTTTACATTTCCTGTTTGTCATACCCACATCAAAAGCATCACAGATTTCACACTTAGCAAAGTATATTAAATTGCTTGTGTTGCAATTCCCATATGCATGTAAAACAAACTCTCTACCTGTCATGGGATGTGCAATGGATTTCTCTGTGAACATATGCTTGCAGTAAACACAATTCCCACATTTAAATGTACCTTGTTTCACATTTCCTACCTTAAAGAATTCATTGGGTTGCTCCTTATAACATAAAATATGTTTCAAAGTGTTCTTCCTTTTGTACCTGAAAGCTGGTGGATCCCCTACTATTTCCTTTAATGCTGGGACGTCCCTTAAAATTGACCAATGTTGCCTAATAATATTTTTTACTGCTTCAGTGTTCCTGTTATAGGTAAGCGTACACCTCATTTTATTTACTTGCGGTCCTGCTCTTACTCTATCCTGACTCACACTACCAAAATAGGGCTGAAGCCCACTGCTTAGTCTTTGCTGTTGTACACTCCAATTAGCAACATGGACTTCAGACTCTGGGTAACCCCAATTTAAAAAGTCAGAGGCCACAACATCCAATTGTTCGGACATCCTATCATGTACAGTACTTAGTCTAACTACTCGTTGCATCTGATTTTTTATTATATTTCCAAACATAAATGGAGGATGCATGCTATTATGATGCAGGCTATTACACTTAACCTCCTTTCTGTATAGTTCTGTATATACTGCACCCTGCTCATCCTTCTTTAATTTTACATCAAGGAACGCAATCTGTTCCTTAGATATATCATGTGTGAATCTTAGAAAAGTAGTAGTTCCATTAACATATAATATAAACTGTTCAAATTCATCTCGATCACCTTCCCACAAAATAAAAAGATTATCGACAAATCTTTTATAAAAATTAATACACTTCTTAAAAGGATTAGTCAAAGACAACACATATGTCTCTTCCCACATGTACATGACGATATTCACATAGGTATTCACAACTGCTGTTCCTATTGCTACTCCTCTTTCTTGATAATACAGACGAGTGTCATAAATAAAAATATTTGATGTTAAAACCATTTTTAATAGGTCACACAATAGTCTGATCTTCTCAGTATCATTGTCTGAAAACCTCTCCAAAAATATTCTGACACATTCAACACCATATATGTGAGTTATTGATGTAAACAATGAATCAACATCCATTGTCACCATATGGGAACTAATAGGATGTTGTTCACTTGACAATTCATACAACTGCTTTAAAAAGGTGTTAGTGTCTTTTAAAATAGTCTCTCTTTTCTCTAATACAGGTCTTCTTAGAACAGGACTTCCAACGTATTATTCACATCTCCACCTCCAAAGTCTCTAAAAACTATATCCAAAACTCTAAAATAAAAATTGTGGGCATCACCATTTTCAACAATGTACTGAGCCAAAGCATTTGTACAAACCCCTCTACGTATCTCTGACCTACGCTCCTCCATTCTATCTCTTAATCGGTATGTAGATTTCCCCACATAAAATGCAGGGCAAACCCCACAAGTAGCCAAATAAATAATGTTATCAGTATTGCAAGTAGCATAATATTTAACAGAATGCATATTGTTAATTATTGGGTTTATAAAGCATTGATCCTTATTTATATAGGCACAACTAGAGCAATTATAACATGGCATGGTCCCTATTTTACTAGATATTATTCTTTGTTGTTGATAAAGTTTTAGAGACTTACGAGGTGGAGATGTGAATAATAAGTTGGAAGTCAGGGAGTATGACTGTATTTTGCACCTCAATGCTGAATATGCCACGGCATAAATAAAATGATCTCTTTAAGACCTATATTAAAGCAGAGACAAATATGTTTAAGATAATAGCTTTTAGAATTTTTAATTGGCTGTATGATGTCATGTGCTTATTTTATTTAATTATTTAAATGTATTTTTATGTAAGATTCATTATACTATATTAATGAAAGATCTTATCCGAAAGCTTGATCATTAAATTGTTGATGTTGTGATTACACGTTTTGTGTATTTTTTTTTGTTGTTCTTCAATGTGTTATTCCTTTACCATGTTCTGTATTTATTCTGACTTGAATGTTTAGATTCCAACAGTGTGGTTTGTTTTTGGGTTTGTTTTGGCCTCACTTGTGGTAGATACAGTAGTGTTTACAAATGTACAGGGTTTCTGTGAACAATTCCATACAGGGTACTCTGAACTTAGGGCTCAGAAAGGAACTACATTTTGACAAACTGTTGCTTAATTAGATGGAGTCTGGTTTACAATAGCTCCTGACTGTTACAGGTTTTGCTGTGTTTCCATATTGATTTTTATTTTGAGGAAGACAGCTTTATGGTCTGACTTCACCAGAGTATACATGATGTGAAGGGGGGAGGTTGGAGTGTGTTCTCTCTGGTCAAGGGCATTTTTGCTAATAAAGTCCAGTCTATGTTTCCCAGTCAATAGAGGGGTAGTTGAAGTTCACATGAATAGGGCATTTGGCTAGCTGGTGAGTGCCTCCATGACATCCGGTTACAAAATATAGAATCCCTGGGGCATATATGGTAACCTATAGCTTGCCATGATATAGTAAGAGACTTTATCTGTGGTGATTTGCATATAGACGAACTCCAGGGCATCATCCTGATTAACCAACCTAGAGGTACACTTGTTGCTAATGTAGATTGAGAAACCACTACCTTTAGTTCCTGTCTGTGCTGCTGATGGTCTAGATGTGTGGAAGCCACTGCTAGAGTACTTTCTGTGGTTTTTAGCCATGACAGATTAGCGCAATAGTCCAGTAACACCTTTAGGTGCCTTTGGGTTTTACCTGATAAGTTGGTAGTTATTTCCATTTAGCATTGCTTAAAAAGGCTCTAAGGAGGTAGATAAAGTTTTAGCTAGTATCCCAAAGCCCATGGGGGTGACAGGTGCAGACTATTCTTGCAAAGCAATGTGGTCCGTAAACCATGTCCTTCCATGCTGAAAAAAATGAAATCACCCTGGAAAGTCACCAGCAACTAATCCTACTGTTTACGTCAATCTTTTCTTTTTCATACTGTGGCATCATCTTTGGTGACAGTAGAAAGCTGTATAATGCAAGGCACATACCTCTCTGAGATACATATTCAGAGAGATTTACGTCTGTCCTTTCAAATAGTCCAGTGAGGTATATCTCAGGTCATTTATACCAACATGATCTATGACAGAATCATACTGGTACCTTCAGTGCATTGACCTAAGTGCATCTGTAACTGGGTGGATCATTGGCTCCACAGAAGCAACTACTCGTCATCTTCTGCTTGTCCAGTCTAGTCCAGTCTGTGTGTCATACAACGAAGTCCCCTATAACAAGAATCTTGGGTAATGTGTTTGCTTGTTTTATGGGCTTTATTCTTTGGGGTCCATTGGGTGTAGGCATATATGTGGTGTTTGTTATTGGTGTGTGCTTTAGTGATTGCTGAGGAAAGTTATTGCAGTTTATAGACTTAGGATGTCTTTGAGGTTTGGGAAGACTACTTTGTAGTACCTCAGCATAAGATGGTCTATGCGTGTAGTGAACACTATGTGTGGTGGATGCGAGTTTTTGACAACCTTGTTTGCAGGTGAGATTTTTGCCTCCAAGGAATTTGTGCACATACATCTCTCTCATATTGTATTAGTTTCCTTAAGGATTAAAAGGCTGTCTGTGAACATTGCTGCATTGTCTCAGGATAACCATCCACTACCACGTACCATGCTGACTACAGAAACATCCAGAAACTGCATATTCATGTTGTCCAAACCTGTGTAAGGGTAGGCTATAATGGTTTAAGAATTAGGTTATACAGATCTCTCCTAAGGTGGTCTCTAGGTCACTGACTAGAGTTAGGTAGTGCTAAGGTATATCATTAGTGCTGTTACAAGTACAAGTTAGGTGTTCTAAGCTTAACTCCATCAAATGCCTCACCATGTTACAGGTTACAGTTCTAATACTAGCTGCAAAGGTAAACTTTACTAACCAAACATTTGCATCTGTACAGGGCACTGCCAGTCATTGCTGCACAGTGAACATGCCTAATTAATAGCAACAGAAAATAAACTGAACTCTATCTCCTGAGTGGTCTGGCCAATAATGCATCTGGAGTGCTCCAGCTCAGTAACAAAGCACAAGTGCAGTAAATCAAAATTCAGTAGCTTATCTTTGCTTGGATGACACTGGATAGTGGAAACACTTCTCAATCACATGTGAGGATAACACATTTTTCTGATCTCTGTGGAATGAGCATAGAGCTTGAGCAGATCCTAATTTATGGCAACAGAAAGAACTGAAATCTAACTCCTGAGCCCTCTGGCCAATAAACAACGATACTTTAAGCTCTTCAAAAAGACTAGCCAGACTAACTGCTTCAACCACAAGATGGAAGGTTTGGTCCTCTTATTGTAAATACACAGCATAAGGGAACTCTCAAGTACAATGCAACAACAAAACAACTTATTGGAAGATCACCCTACAGGAAGGAGATTTAAAAGCAAACAGTTTAGAAAACAGCACTTAGAAAAGGCAACTCATTTTTTCACGAAACATATTTCAAAATCTCTTTAAATGCAGTAAAATAGCAGAGATCAGTTAAACAGTGGAGTACAACTGCAGTAAATCAAATACTATAAAGGTAATTTCAAAGCAGCTACACTAAGGAAAAGCAAATATACTTAATATAGAAAAAATGCAGAAAAATGCAATAAATAATTTGAAATTATGGCAGTAGTCTTCAGAAATAATATAATGGTCCTCTATTTCTTCTCACAAGCAGGAGCAAAATAGAAGCACCAATCCAAAGTTAATTCCTGAAAAGCAGTTCCCAAGCTCTCCACTGATTGGTAGTCTAGTCCCAGGTGTTACAGATTTCAAAAGTAAGCTGGAAGGAAGGGAGTAAAACTCTGAATATTTCAGTGTGCACTAAAGGAATAGCGTGATATGAGCAAGAGGCTAATACAGGCTTTAAGAGTCTAAGGAGAAGGACTTCAAAGTTTGATCTTTCAGTGCCCAGTAGAATGAGTAGATGAGATAAGATGGGGAAGGGGCTTAGTTTAGAGTAGGGGTGAGCAACTCAAAGGCTACCATGTTCAGGTCTGTAGATTTCTTAAAACAGGAAATTAAAGCAGTAACTAAATGGCAAAACCAGAACAAACACTGCAGACATCAAATCTAAATGGTACTTCTCCTGATGTTTCTACTTCTAACACTCCAACAAGGAGTCGAATAATTGTTTCCTTGCAAAAAAAGGCCAGGCTACACAGTTGTGCATTAAATACCAGTCAATGAAACAAAACAACCAATGACAAAGAAGTGAAATCTGAATTCCAAGTTTAAAAATTGTTTTCCTGGATCAGCTGTATATCTAACCCTACCTAAATCAATGGTGTTAGATTAATGTTTTCCAGTGAATGCCATTTTTTTCACATCATCTGCTTATCCTTCTAAGTATGACATCATCACCATCAACATTCTGCAATATAGATAGTGGTTTGTGTAACATTTAAAATGTGTTTCTAAAATGCTTGATGTGAGACCATGTGACATGCACCCATCAATAGCACTACAGTATAGTTCTTCAAATGATATCATTCTAATAGCTGAACGTGAGGAGGAAATGAAAAGCTATTTATGAAGGTGAAAGCAGAAAGCAAAAACATTGGATTGTTGGTAAAAAAAATCTATCATCCAGTCCTATAAATTCTTTGCAAATATATGGTAAAGAAGTGAAGGCAGTGGCAGGTATGACTTTAATGGGTTATAAGATCATTGCAAACAGCGATTGCAAGCTATGACCTTAAACGATGTTTGTATTTTAGGAGAAGGCAATAGCAAAACAGGATACAATTTTAAAGATCAAAGATGTGACATTGTCAACAAACATCTGTGTAGTAAAAGCTACTGTTTTCCAGTAGTAACATATATCTGTGAGAACTTGAGCTGTAAGTAAGACTGCATACTAGAAAATCATTGCTGTTGAACTCTGGGGTTGGAGAAAATATATGATGAATTCTATGGGCTGTGAGAAGATTAAATCATTCAATAGTTAAGGAAATAATCCCAGAATGTTCATTGGAAGGCTTGACAGCAAAATTAAAACTCATATGCTTTAGACACATAGTGGAAAAACAGGAGATAGACTGATGATGAGAAAAGTCATAGACCAAAGGAGAAAGGCACAGAAGAGGCTAAGGTGAATGGAGAGCCTTACTGAGATAATTAATATGAAATCTCAAGAACTTAAAAAAGAAACAGTTCTTAGCAGACAGGCCTGGCATGCTACATTCCTTTACACACACAACTGGATTTGACTAAATGACAAAACAACCAAATATTTCCAAAAGTTATACTGCAATATGTTACTCTACCCCCTTTATATAGGAAAGTAAATACATTATATTTATGAGGTAGTTTATCATTTCTTTTCGAAGACACAGAATGATTTTACTTTACTTCTATACAAACATGACTGATCAGATTTTACATCAGTCTTTAGTAACTATAACTCATGTAAAACTACTTGGATTCTCCATATTTCTGGTCCATTACTTTATGTACCTTTTATCTCTCTCTCTCTCTCTCTATATATATATATATATATATATATATATATATATATATATATTAATTAATGGGTCTACTTCACAAACCCAAAATCCTACTTATGTGACGTTCATATAACCAAAACCACAAAGGTGGAAAAGGAAAACTAAACCAAAACAAACCACAACACCAAGCCTCTAGAAGAAAACCAGGAGAGAAATGTTTAGCGTACTCCACTTTAATGGCCACTTTCGTCCACATAGACTTCCTCAGAAACAAAAATCTCACAATACAAATACACTTAAAAGGCAATTACAAAACCAATGATGTCATAAGAAGTTAATTGTTCCAATTAAAGTAAAAACTTAATAAATGTAACATAAATATCTTATGTTATTTCAATGCATGTCTCCTATGATTTTTGAAAAAAACATTTGATGTTAATAATGTCATTCAAACCAGGTTTATGATCTGCTTTCAATTTAATTTGCCATTTGGCTTCCCTTTGTTCCAGATAGGCTTTGAAATCTTTCCCTCTTTTGTCATGTTGACCTTGTTCCAAGATGGAAAATAAAAACTTATTAAAACCTAAACATTCCACACTATGCTTATACCGGGCATTATTCAAATCGTTTCTTCTTATCCTGTACACGTGTTCCCTAATCCTTTTAAATAAATATCTGATGGTCATACCCACATAAAATTCCAGACATATTCATAAATGGTCACATAAACAACCCCCTGAGTTTTACAATTAAACACTTCTGGGATCCCGATGGTATACTCTAAATGGAAAAATTATATATATGGTCCTACTAAAATATATCTACACATGGAACAACCAGAACATTTGTACATGCCCTTGGGTTTATCAGAAAAGAGGGTAGGGTTAAGAATCAAATGTATGTCCCTCCCCTTCTCTAATATGGTTTTCAAATGATAATCATTTCTATAAACAAACTTTGGTTTAGGACCTACTGCTTTCAATAAATCCCAATTACCCTCTATAATTTTCCAGTTTTTCTCTATAATGTTACGTAACCCTTTTCCATCTGAGGTCATTTGTAAATTAAAACATAAATGACTATCATTATTATTATTATTATTATTATTATTATTATTATTATTATTATTATCATTATTATTATTATTATCATTATTTTTATTATTATTATTATTATTATTATTATTATTATCATTATTTTTATTATTATTATTATTATTATTATCATTATTTTTATTATTATTATTGTTACCACCACCTTCACTTATGCCTTTCTTCAGAATGGGATAGTAATGACTCTCTCTTCTATTCCACATGTATTTGGCTAGTTCGTTTAAATAATCTAACTCATATCCCCTGTGGCTGAAGAGTTCAATAATACATTGAAATTCCTCAGCCAACAGTGAATTTTCACTAGTCATGTGGCTAGCTCTAATGAATTGCCCTTTGGGTATGTTCTTTTTGATAAAAGTTGGATGTTGGCTAGAAGAATGCAAATAACTATTCATAAAAATCTTTTTTCTGTGAATTTTGCTAATGAAATCATGGTGGGTTTTACTCCAAAACAAATGGACATCCAAGTAATGGATCTCAAAGCCTATATCACCCTACACAAATTTAAGAAATTCAGATCTATCATTCATTTTAGCTACAAAAGACTCCAAGAATGAAAATCACCTGTTAAAATGAACACCAAATCATCGATGAATCTTTTATAATAAATTACATTAAATTCATTTATTAATGGGTTCAAAATCAAATGTTCCCACCACCCCATAACAATGTTAGCAAAGCAAGGTGCTGCCGGGGAACCCATGGCAACACCCCTAACCTGCTTATAGAATTGTCCATGAAACAAAAAATAATCGTTATGCAATTGTTATGCAAAAGTATTTCTAATAACTCACAACAAAAGTGGATACTGCTATTAGTCATATTGGTAAACTGAGTCAAATATGCCCTGACATACTCTATTCCCTCAACATGAGGAATAGAAGTATACAAAGATATCAGATCTACAGTAAACATAATATGTTTTGAAGGATCAAACTGCACACTTTAACTAAATAATCTATATCATCCAAACATCTAAGATAAAGAATCCGACAGGATTATAAAACACATATATATATATATATATATATATATATATATATATATATATATATATATTTAAAAGTGGAAAAACCTAGGGTTCCTACAATATTTGGAATCCCTAAGATCCACAAAAATGAAAGGGATCCCCCATTAAGACCCATAGTATCTGCCGAAGGGTCTAAAACATGCCCTTTGGCTAAATATGTGGATACAAAACTAAAACATCTATGGGTCAGAAGAAAGTTTATTTTAAAAGATTCATGGGACTTTCTGAGAGAAACATCCAATGATTTATACCACGAAAATCTGTTGTTTATAACCATTGATATTATAGACTTATTTTCCTCTATACCTTACAATAATGGAATGGAAATGTTTGAGGAAATAGTCTATGAGGACCAGGGATTAACACATGATGAAAAGTTAACAAATGTTTGGTTAATGGATATGGTTTTGAAAAATATTTTTATATATTTTAATGGAGAATTTTCCCAGCAGATTCAAGGGGTTCCTATGGGAGTAGCTTGTGCTCCAACGTATGCTAATTTGGTCTTTGCTAAATGGGAAGAAAAATATATTCTAAATACTGAATTTAACTCCTGTCGGATTCTTTATCATAGATTTTTGGATGATATAGTTATTTTTTGGACAGCGGGAAAAGAGAAGTTTGAAGAGTTCATGATATACATGAACAATGCTACTAATTTTCTAAAGTTTACACATAAAATTTCAAATGAAAGTTTGCAGTATTTGGATTTGGAAATATACAAGGTAGATAAAAAACTTAAAACTAAGATTTATAGAAAAACTACCTTTTGTAATTCTTTCCTGCATTATGAAAGTGCACACCCCCTACACTGTAAGAAAAATATAGTTAAGGGGCAGTTTGTAAGGGGGTGCCGCATGTAATCTGCTGGAAAAAATGTTTATAGAAAGAGGTTACCCCCTGGAATTCATTAGAGATATTAGAGTGGAGGTTGAAAAAGGAAGAATTAACAGATTTAAGCCTATTCAAAGATATACTGAACAAAATAATGAAGGAAATGAGTATAAAGAGAACACTACTGATAATTATCAACAAGCAATGATTTTGGAATACAATGCTTTAAACGACAATATTACATTTTTTTTTTTTAAGAGAACGGGACAGATTTGTTTCCCTTTCTGATTTGGATAATATATCCAAATTCCCTTACAAAGTAGTATATAAAAATTCACAGTGTATAAGAAATATTGTAGAAAATAAAAATAGTAAGTCTAATTTTAATCGAAACAGATTGGGCGCATACAAATGTGGACACTGCGCACAATGTACATATATTATAAACACAGACAGGTATTATTTAGAAAGTAGAAAAAAATGGATAAGTAGTACTGATTATTATAATTGTGAATCAAAAGGAATAGTTTATGTAGCCATCTGTTTAGTTTGTAATTCCTTCTATGTAGGGAAAACTGAAAGAATGTTAAAGAAGGGTATACGAACATATTTATGACATGGCGGTAGGCAAGGAAACTAGTGCCCTGTTCAAACATTCAAAGTTATGTACAAAACCAAAATTTTCCTTTCTTGTATTAGAACAAATTAGAAATGATATTAGGGGAGGCCCATGGGAAGAGAAGATAGAAGTTAGGGAACTATGGTGGCAAGTGACGCTAGAAGCAGGAAATCCCCCTGGGTTAAATGATTATGTTTCAATATTGCCACTATTGAAATTAAGGTCTGCTAAGCTTTGAATGTATTTGAATGTAATAATAAGTTCAGCCAGCAGATGGCATTGTTTCTTTAGATTTCATATGTTAACCACTGCGGTGGTAGTGCTGCGGTAGCATTGTTGCCTCACAGTAAGACACTGTCCTGTTCGATTCTCAGCTATAGCGTCTTCTGTGTGGAGACATGCGTGAATGGGCATACCTTCATTGAAGGTTGTACGTCACAGCTGGCAACTCGGCGCGTAAAAATCTACTGTCAATCATTAGCAGACCGGAGTTCCGCTGTGGCGACCCCTAACTGGGAAAAGCCGAAAGATACAACAACACAATATAATAAGAAAGAAATAAGTGACAGTTTTAATAAAATTTTTATTAGTAGTAATAATTTTAAATAGAAATAAAATTGAATTTCATATGTATATTTATTATTTTAAGAATTATTATTAAAAGCCTCATTGGTTTTATGAGAAATGTAAATATATGACAAGCTACGGACTGAAGTTTTAATTGTTTTTTAAGTGCAAAATCATTGGATCTTTTAAATGCATTTACCTTGATTTCATTGGTGCTTTGTTAATTAAACTCAATATATATAATTAATGGAAGCATACACTGGTCATCTGATGAAGTCTTGAGTAATGAGACGAAAACGCATATGTACTGAGTGAAGGCGTTCATGTTTTATCGTTTTATCATTTGTGTTGTGTGGATTTATTAAACATTTTTTGGATACACCTCATTTGAGTTCCGCTCTGGTTTTAGCACTCTTGGTTGGATTTACTGGTGATTTTGAGTGCATTTCCACAACTTTATTGGGTTTACACTGCATAAAATATTTATTCTCAATGTCCAAACTTTTATATTTCTTTAAAAGTATGTTTAAAATTTGGCAACATTTGCTGCATAATGGTAATTCTCTAGTATTTATTTGTCTTTTAGTATTGACAAATGGATCTCCATTGTCATTCAAAACTGATGCAATGTTAGCATAAGTTTTACGTTGTCTTGAAACCTCTAATGGGTTTTTGATGTTTTCATTGGATCCATTCTTAGTGGTATTATGAACATGCATTTCCACTACTGTTTGTACATCTTCATCTGAACTAGAACATAGAGAATTGTTAGAAGAGTTTTTAGAAGAACACTCTTTTATAAAAAAATGTAAGGATTTCTGTATATCCTCAAAAAGCCAAGGGCATGTACAAATGTTCTGGTTGTTCCATGTGTAGATATATTTTAATATTATCATATATAGAATTTTCCCATTTAGAGTATACCATTGGGGTCCCAGGAGTGTTTAACTGTAAATCTCAGGGGGTTGTTTATGTGGCCATTTCTGACAAATGTTTGGAATTTTATGTAGGTATGACCACCAGACATTTATTTAAAAGGATTAGGGAACACATGTACAGTATAAGAAGAAAAGATTTGAATAATGCCCTATATAAGCATAGTGTGGAATGTTTAGGTTTTAAAAAATTTTTATTTTCCATCTTAGAACAAGGTCAAAATGACAAAAGAGGGGGAAATTTCATAGCCTATCTGGAACAAAGGGAAGTCAAATGGCAAATTAAACTGAAAGCAGATCATAAACCTGGTTTGAATTACATTAACATCAAATGTTTTTTTCAAAAATCATAGGAGATATTTATTGAAATAATATAACATATTTATGTTACATATATTAAGTTTTTATGGTTGTTTTTTGCTTTTACAATTATTTTAATTGGAACAATTAACTTACTATGACATCATTGGTTTTATAATTGCATTTGCTTTTTAAGTATATTTGTATTGTGAGATTTTTGTTTCTGAAGAAGTCTATGTGGATGAA
>NC_056740.1:515082901-515117901 GCF_019279795.1 Protopterus annectens | reverse complement strand
GAGACCATGATTGCATGTGTATGTATTTGTGTGCTACAACACCTCCAGGTATGCTTTGTCCTGGGAATATGGACTTCAGTGCAGTTGTCATAGTGACAGTTGCTGAATCTGTCAGTTTTGGTCACTTCAGAATACTTTGAATAATAATACACACATCTCAGACAAGTGGCCTCTTTGAATTTAAATGGATATCCATTCATTTTGCTCCAGGGACATTTCAGAACTGTATATTATAATCTTTTATTAATGTGTTGCTATTAGGTTCACAGGTAAGTACTAGGCAATCAGTCTGCAGATAATTTCAAGCTTAGACTAAACTGCCTATCCAAATGTTTATTCTAGCCTCAAGTAGAGCAGGGCAAAGCTATTAAGATATGAATGCCAGACATTACACTTTTTACCACTTGTTCTGTCTGTGTTGGTATTTCACCCAAGAGTGTCTAATCTGCAGTTTGCCCCTCACATTTCACTATTTCAAAATCTAACTCATGTATTCTCTCAGGCATTATTCTCTCTCATAATTAGATATGATAACCAGTTAATGTTATGCATTGAACAAAACATTCTTCTACCAAAAAAGGCCATGACTGGATTTCTCTACTGACTGATGAATTTGTTCTGGGAAACCTCTCATCATGACATCTCTTGATAATTCTATGCTCTGTTGAATCAAATGCGTTATTGATATCAACTACCACAAATTGAACATCTCTGATATAAATAATATCTTCTACACTCTCTCTCACAATAATTGATATTCTTTACCTTTTATACCATATATACTGTTTTCCATTACCTCTCCTAAACTGTTATCCACTCTGTTCGTTATTTATTTTCATAAATATTTCGTAATCTGTGTTATTTAATGTAATTGGTCTCCAATTGTTAATATCTTTCTTGTCATTCTTTTTTAAAAATTTTAAAACTCCACTGCGTAATTCTAACAATGTAAACCGTTATTTAGCCATTCATTCAAAACATGTACAAAACTGGTCTTTTACCAATCAATGAAATGTTTATAAATCTTATACCCTACAGCATCTGGTTCTGAATCTGAATTGGCATTTATTTTTGTACGCATTTTATCCACTTCAGGTATGGTAGTTATCTTTTTTTTAAATCTTCCCCAGTTTGTATGGTAACATTTTTAACAGTCCATAACTGAAATATTAATTATTTTCCTTTATCATTCCATCATGTTTCATTTATTTTCTTTATTCCTTTTTCTCTTTTAATGTAATCCATATTCTCTGTTACTTCTGTCCAAATTGCTAAATATTTTTAAAACTGCTTCACCCATTGCAATAAAAAAAACTTTCTGATAATATAAAATAACCAATTTCAGACCTAACTGAACCCCTTCTATAAGTCCTATTCCAAACAGTTCATGACATTTAACAACTTCCTTCATTTGTTTGACAACTCTTCCTTTTTTGTTACATTGGCATTGTAAATCACAAATAAAGTCTCCCATTATTATAATATTCATGCTGACTGCTACATAATCCATCATCTCATGGAACAAAGATTCTCTTTCTTTCATGTCAACAGGAGCATATAATGCCAAAATTCTATAAATGTTTTCTTTCCACCTCACATCCAATTCTGTTAACAGCTCCAGTTTTACCAAAGTAATATCTAAAATGTTAAACACTTGCGTAATTAACACAGCTATGCCAGTACAATTGTCATTACCCAAGTTCTATGCAATGCTAATACACAATAGTCATTCTGCATGTGTTAAAAATGTATATCTTCCAACACAATGATATCTGCATCACATACACCCAGACTTCTTGTAGTATTCTTAATATTATCTACTATTTACTGAAAGTAATCGGACGTTAATTTGTTTCCTATTTTTTAGCTTGACAGAATGAATATTTAAAGAAAATTCAAACGTAAAAACATATAACCTAATAATTTTCTTTCTTTTTCATTATTGTAGCTTTAAATTTAAATTTTAAATTTTTAAAATTTTTAAATTTCCTTTTCCTATCTTTTATTCTCTCATCGACAGAATTCTTCTTGCTTTTTATAGTTTTCCAATTTATGTCATCTTCATCACTAACTTCAGAACAAGCATCTAATTTTCTTTATCTTCCAATTCTACGTTTTGTTCTATTTTTCTAATGCTTTGACATCTTCTGCAGTTTCATCATTTTATTTGTCTGTTCATATGTTTTACTTTATCAACAGTGGAGTCTATCCATAAAGGCCTCACTGATTGCATTTGTAATATTTTAGCATACATCTTTTAACATCATGACCAAATTCCCCATAAACACAGATGATGACCCTCCTTTCCACAAAAAGTCTCAGGTTGTCCCCAATATTCTACTACACTCATATTCCCTGAAACAATAATCACACCTGGAATATGAACAATGATATAATTAATCATTTGTGAAATAACAGTAAATTCCCATCCCCAGTCCATGAACCTATATTATCATATGTTTTTGAAAAACTGACAAAATCTTTACACATACTCTTTTAATGCCTTTTTTATTTTATTACACAACTGATTACAACTTTTTTTCTTTACTTCCCTCTTACAAGCCTTAACAATATATAAATTAATTTCATACATACATAGCAACTTTTCCATACTATAGGCATTTTTTGAAACATTTGTATTAAATTTAATAAGAAACATAATGAAAAGAATACCACATATAATAACAAACAGGCAAAACTATTTACAACAATGTCAACATACAATGAATTCTATCTAAGGGAATTCAAAGTTAGTAAGGAAATATGTGCTAATAGAAATGTTATCTCAAAATATTTTCTAATAAAACATTTAATTTAATCAAATTATTATTATAGTAAAAAATGATTCTATCAAGTCTTGTTTTAGTACAGTGTTAGCAATGTTTGTAAATTCTCTAAATGTGGGAGCACTATCTTTTTTCCAGTTCAATGCAATAACTTTCCTAGCAATACTCCTAAGACACCAGAGAAAAAGAAGATATTGCATCCTTGGAGCACTTCTTCCCGTAAGTGCTTTAATACATTACAAATGAAAAACCATATGTTGCTAATCAACTTTTGACATAGATTTGCATAACTAACATTCAGTTTCTTTTGATATATAAGCTCAATTTTATGAGGACTAATAAAAGCTCTGTGAATAAATTTCCATGAAAACAACCTCCAATGCAAGGGGGTTGTAGTTGTCCTTGAAGATGATAATATTTATCTCTTATCTTCTTATATATTATTTTGGTGAACTGAATTAAGATAATTCTAATAAATATTTTAATATGTAGTTTTATATCCCTTACTAATTTATATATTTTCAATAAATATTTCCAAAATCACTTCCTGAGGGAATATTATATAAAAATCTATAAATGGTGGGAATATATATTTCTTATTTAATTAGGCATTAAATCAATTTATCTGTGTGTCCAAACAATTGTCCATATCTATATCATACTTGTCTGTAACATAATCTGAAATAATTTCCCTGCATTTACAATTTGATGCCAAAAGACTGAATTCTGTATTTTTAATATAACAATTTAGAGAAGTTTAAAGCATTAATAGAATCTACAGTGAAGACTATGGGGATTTTTATATATATAAAAAAAATTATAAAAAGCCAAACTTTCAATTTAGGATTATTAAAAATACATTTTCTAAATACAATTAAAATATTATTAATATATTTTACTAAAATATTTTTTGGTCAGATGGTTTCTTAATATTTTAGTAAAATATTTTTTTAGTAACCATTTAAAGTTATTTCCTGAAATCTGAGTATGCTTTCCAGTTATGCTGTTATTACCATTTAACCAAATAGTCTCATATATATTTTTTTCCATTTGGCCAAATAATTAGGATTTAACCATAATGCTGCTGTTTTGACAACCAAAGATAAAGCATATAATACTATATCAGAGAATCTTGTTCCCAGTTTATCCAGTCTTTGGTGATGACCTATTGCTAATCTTGGTATATTTGGGAACCACAGAAATTTTAAAATGAAACTATTAAAGCATTTAATAAACACTTAAAGAGAAGTTTATTGAATAATATATATTTAAGATAATCATTCTTGATTAAAGTTACTCTATGTTCATTAATGAAAACACCATATTCCAGCTATTTATTAATAAATTAATAGAGTCCAAAAGGATATTATAATGAATCAATGATATATCATTAGAATTAATAGAGTAATCCCCAAAAATTTAATTTGCTTATTATCCCAATTAAATTCAGTATATTTTAAATAAGTTAATGCAATTTATTAATTAATAAAATACTAGTTTTATTACTATTAAAATTCAAATCTGATACAGCTTAAAATAGTTTTAGTGATTTAATTAATGAGGCAAATGTGTCATTGTTTCCAATTGTCAATAAAATATCCACAAAACAGCTAGATTTTAGTAGAATAGTTCATTTTAAAATAATTTATAGCTGAGTTTAATCTTATATGCAAATGGTCCAATCACCAAAGCAAATAAGAATGGAGATAATGGGCAATCTTGCTTAGTGCCTTTGCATATTTTACATGGCTGGGAAACAAATTAACCTAATTTAATAAATCCACAGGTATTTTGGTAAAGATAATAAAAAGTTAAATGAAAGTGTTTGAAAAAATTATACATTTCTAGTACAGAAGATAAGTAGAACATTTCAACAGGATCAAATGATTTTTATATATCTAATTAAATAAATCCACATGTATTTTGGTAAAGATAATAAAAAGTTAAATGAAAGTGTCTGAAAAAATTCTACATTTCTAGTACAGAAGATAAGTAGAACATGTCAACAGAATCAAATGATTTATCTATATCTAATTATTAACTCCTTTTTCCTATTAGCATAATAGATTAATGCAATTATTGTTTTAGTATTGTCATGAGACTGCTTATTAAGTATAAAACCTAAATGATATTCATCAATTTAACAAAGAGAAATAATTAATTCTGTTAGCATAAAATTTTTCAAATCTGTGTTGAATATAGAGATGTCGGCTCATAAGAAAAACACAAGGATGGATCTTTATCTTCTTTTAGGATGGGGGAAATAAAAGTATATTTCCTACAAGGAAGAATATTGTATGATATATTTTTTTTACTTGAGGAAATAAAATATCTAATGTCTCTTTTGGTAATAATTTGTATAGCTCAGGTATAACTCCATTGTTACCTAGACCTTTACTATTCTTTTTACAATTTGATTTATTTTATTATTTTTGGTATTATAATAGGTTTCTCTAGTTTCTATTTTCTTTATTTGATCATTATTAATTTCTTATGTATTATTTCTTAAAAATGTTTAACTACTTCTTTTTCTGTTGTAATATTATTGCTTTTATTAGATTACAAATCTACTTTTATTTGATTTACAGATTAGGATTGCAATTTTTCTAAATTAGTTGAATTTCTATGTTGTAAAATTTTGAGATAGTTTGTGTTTTTTCACTTCTTCAAGTAGATACCTTTTTCAATGTTGAGATTTATTTTATCAATTTGTGTTTGTAGTTCTAATAATTCCTTATCTAATTGTTTCCTTTGTACCAGCCCATTATCTTACCTTAACAATAGGCTTTTAAAGAATCACATAAAATAACATCTGAAATATCTCCATTGTTATTAATATCTAGAAAATGTTGAAGATATTGCAGAAACCAATTTTAAACTCCTTTATTTTTATTATATATATGCAGGTAATCTTTTGCATGGAACTACACTTCTTAACTTAACTATAATATCAAACATAATTTCATGATGGTCTGAAAGTGGGCATGACACCACTTTAGCTTTCTTTAACCTAGATGATAAATAATTTGAAATAAAAAACTCTATTCTAGACTGAGCTCAAAATCTATATGACTCATAAATATATTGTAATGATACATGTAAGATACTAAAAAGTCATTAACATCTTTAAATAAAATTAAAAAGTTTTACTAATTTAATAAAGATTTAGATGCAGTAGATAATCCAGGATTAATAGACACACTAGTATATTTTCCTCTTAATAAGCAATTAAAATCCACAGCCATCACAAGACTTCCTTTCAAATGTGAAATAATATCTAAATACTTCTTGGTAAAGTTAGTTTCATTTCCTAGAATCTAATACCTATTCACTAAAGTATAAAATATTCCTTGTACTTTTAACACCACTATTCATATAATTCCTTTACTGTCACTATAAGTATTAATAATAATAATTTCAGGCATTAAAATTGAAATTTTTTCCATAGAACTGTAACACCTCTTTTTTTCTATGAAGCTAGATCAAACCAAAACAGTATAGTCTTTTGAATCAATTCTGCTAATATTTTTATGAATTAAATGAGTTCCATATAAAAAGACAACCTGAGTTTTATATATATTCAACTATTTAAGTGAACTGCCCATTTTGCAACCATTAAGTCCATTTACATGAATCAATTTACATTTTAAATGAGATATATTGTAAACATTTCACCAAAATCATATCACTTTCTGTTATTAATAACTTTCTATGTAAGTATTAACTTAAATTATATATAAAATACTGAGCCAAGACAACAATAAGTAAGCATATTTTAACAATTAACATTAGACACACAATTCAGAATTCCAGTAAGATTAATCTTAAATAACTTGTCCATAAATACATCACTCAATCTGTACGCTAGAGTTGTAGTTCGAAGAGAAAGCCCATCCAAACTACCCATCAAATCACTCCTGCAAGCAACAGAATGGATCCACTACTAGCGCATACAAAAAGAAAAAAGACATTTTGTTATATAAAATGAGTAAATATTTAAAATGATATTGTCATATAAAAATACACTTATAAAAGTAGAGAAGGAATACTACTGTTATTTAACTAACTTCAGAATAAAGTATCTTTCTACTTTCATTTATTTTTTTTTATCCTCACTTATTTACATTTTCCATCTTTATTACGCTTGCCATCCTATTTTTACTCCTCTGCTCTTCCTTTTTCTTCCCTTCTTTTATAACTAGCTTCTTTCCCTAAAGGTAATTATATTATTAAAATATCTAACAGAAAAATAAGTATCTATTAAATATTTAAGTAAACTATTTTGGAAAAAAAGTCAACAAAACTATGACTTTACAAATATTTATACAAATATATACATATACAAATATACCCGTCTATATGTATAAATTAACATGTTTACAAATTTATAGATGCATATAATCATTCTATATACATTAATGTTAATAGGTAGTTTATAAAGTCAACAATTCATATATATTATAAATCAAAAATGTAGAAAGAAAATAAGCACATATGAAATTATGGATTATTAAAATGTATTTTACTTCCCATTTCATATCATCAACAAAATAAAAATTATATTCATAACAATGTAGTCAAACTTATCATTAGGGTATATACTAAGAATATGAAATATCTGTACCATGTCTACAATCTAACAATACCAAATCTAGATATTTTAGATGTATGAGTTATCTGTATTCAATAAAAATAATAATTAATAGATGACGTGTTTTATCTCAGCATCACTCTTGAGTATCAATTTATTGCCCTGCAAAGAAATTACTTTATTTTATCTGCTTGTATCCTTTCCTTTACACCACCTCCCTTGTTTATTCCTTTTCCGATTTCTTCCTCTCTCCATTGTAAAATGAGCAGTATGATGGCTCATAGGTTCATAGATTAGTACTAAGCTAACTGCCCATGTGAGCCATTTTAAGCTTAGCCAATTATCCCTTGTGAGAGTCAAACCCTGCACCTTGTGTTTGTAAGGCAAACACCTTAACCATTAGGCCACCCTCCCAACCTGGTGTACACATTATATGATTAACCTGGTTACAAAATAAAATTTCATCCCAATTTAATCTCCTTTTAGCATAGGTGTCATGTAGTCCTTCTCCTAAGGTAAGACTATATCCTAAAGTTTCAATTACGTTATTGTATAATTAGCCTCCAATATGTAACTGAATTTAAACTGTAATCATACATATTAGGGATGTGGTATTGAAATCTACAATTCATAAGCAAACAAGGATGATGTAGACCTAATTTGGTTTGCATTGCCTAGGACACGTTTTTCCAGTAACACATATTTTATTGCATAACCTGATCAAAAAAGACTGATATATCAGTTTATAGCTGTTCAATTAAGAATTCCTCTGGTGTTTCAGCCATTCTTTGATTTCTATAGCTGTTAGATCTACTTGCTTGTATATCTGCTTTCCTATGTACTAGCTACCCTTCTCTTCTCCTAGTCAATTATTTCTAAACCTATCAAGAGTTATAAGGCTTCATGATTACACAATTATTTAATATTAATTAATAGTTAATTATTAATTAAGATTCACATACTGGATTACAAATAATGTTATGGCTTCCTCAATATAAAAGTAAACCCATATATTCAAAGAACAAAGATGGACATATGCCCATTCTGAAAAAAATATATAAAATATTTTGGTGTACAACAATTACTTAAAAATTGAGACATCATGTTAGCAACATATGCACATGTTCATTATGTCAGAGTAGGCTTAGCTAGACGTATCAGTGACATTCTAAAAATGTGCTGCATATGTAATCAAGTCTTCTCACTGCCTACAGAAGTACATACCATAAAGTATGTATATCACACAGAGGACTAATATTCCATTTAATTCAAATGGTAAACCATATGACTGAACCATTCACATAATTCCTTTCTTCCCTTATTTGGTTGAAAGGAAAAGAAATAAAGTTAAATGGTAAAAGTTAAAAGATAT
Organism: Protopterus annectens; assembly: GCF_019279795.1. Lineage (NCBI taxonomy): Eukaryota > Metazoa > Chordata > Ceratodontiformes > Protopteridae > Protopterus > Protopterus annectens. The sequence goes on along the minus strand of NC_056740.1, from coordinate 515,109,152 downwards.
GTGATATACTAAATATTTTATTAATTTTAGATGTCCTCTGCTTGCACCTATTCACCTCACCATCAGTGATATTAATACACTGCATGTCATGTCTTATGGGGCAGACAAGTCTGAAGCTCATGAGTTTAGAATGCTCAAATGAAACCTTTTAGCAAAAAAAAAAAAAAAAGACTGAGAAGAGCCAAAAATAAAGAAAGGGCAATAAAGAATTCAGTGACAGTCTGGTACAGACTTAAAATAATATAATAGCATTTATCAATGTACCTATCTGAAGATAGTCTAACATTCTAAGTGTAAAACTAAAATGTTTGCCACCATTTGTTGACCACAACCTTTAATAACCTGGCAGTATTTTACAATTTTTACAAGGAAGAAACTTAAAATATATACTGAATAAATGAGTTTAAATATGACACAGACCTGACTTTGCATGGTGTATCAGGGAGTACAAATCCATGTATGTATATGGTTGTTTTCACTATCTAATACAGATCGTAAATAGGTTCATAGATTAGTACTAAGCTAACTGCCCTTGCAAGCCATTTTAAGCTTAGCCAATTATCCCTTGTGAGACTCAAACCCTGCACCTTGTGTTTGTAAGGGAAACACCTTAACCATTAGGCCACCCTCCTAGCCCATAAAACATCTCTGTCAGTCTCGAACCCAGGACCTTGCACACACTGCACTGCATGAAGTACCACTAAGCCACAATAGATATATCTAAGCCACATAGTCAACATAAAGAGATGATAATGCAGCTTATTTAAATAATAAGCCCAAATTCTAATATGACCTTTGATCAGACCTTCAGCTTTCAGGTTCTTATTGTACATCAACAAGAAAAACCTTGAACACCATCCACAACACATAATAGCCATACCTCTCAACTGTCCAGATTTTTGCCATATATTTTTGCTCCATTTTTCACAAAATTGTGGTTTTCTGGCAAATTAGTGTCAAATCATTTAAGATTGAAGTTAGAAAATAATGACAGAAATTTGAGTTTCAGACTTCTTACCCTTCAGAAAATTCATGCTAAAGCAAAACCTGTTATTCTATCAATTTTTCTAAGTTTGTAAGAATAGCATTTAAAAGTGTCCCTATTTTGAGGCCTTTCTCCCACTTTTATTTATGGCTTTGTCCAGTATTCTTCCTCCAAGAGGTTGAAAAATATGACAACAGCGGCTCAGCAACAAGTGACTGTCCCAAACCAAATACACCATCACTCACGTCACCATCCTCAAAAATAAATAAATGAATAAAAAAACCAATAAAATAAAATGTTATAAAATATCTCTTTTGCAATCAGCAGAAATGCTGTTACCTCTGGAGTGGTTATAGCTATGGAGTAACCAGGTTGTTCCAAATGTCAGACCTATTAGTGTTCTTCTCCTTCTTATTTTAGATTCTTACTTCAAATATAGATTGTTAAACAAATATAAATAAATAAATAAATAAAAGAATATATTTTTTGCTGAACAATATGAGTTGCTATTAAGATCCATGAATGCACTTCTTGAATTATAAGAAGAAACGAATGCTAAATAAATGGTAACTTATGTGTTTAGAACTGACTCCTTATACAAAAGGTGAGTGAAGAACAAAACACAAAAGGTTTATCATATCAAAAGTGAGGAATAAGATTGTTTTTGTGCAATTTGATATTACAAAAATACTATAATATTACATTAAAAATGCAAAACATTTAGGCCTGTCATTCATTGCAGACTTAGGGCTGTAGGTATATTCATATTTAACACAGATGGGGCATAAGCTGAACTACAGTAAAACTAGATGCATATTTACTTACATGCACATGTCTATACATGCATAAAAATGATATTTATCTGTGTCTGAGGGTATGTGTCTGTGTGTGTGTGTGTGTGTGTGTGTGTGTGTGTGTGTGTGTGTGTGTGTGTGTGTGTGTGTGTGTGTATGTGTGTGTGTTTTAATAAGTATTTGATCGCTGGAAAAGTCTTGGTAGGGAGAACTGTTTGTTCTCCTGGGGGAGCTATTGCATTTGCTGCAGATGTTAACACAAGGTAATGAATATTCATCTGCAGGTGTGCACAACCCTTTGCTTTAACTACTGTGCCACAATCTGTTACTACAGCATCTATCTTATAATAAAATCTAGAAGTCAAGAATATAATTTCACTTTAAAATTTCAAATTCTACACTCCTGAGAAAATATTGTACTGGTCTGAGCATTTTATTAGACTGAAAGCATGTCTCTCTATCTGTCTAGAAAGGTAGATAAATAGATTGATAGATAAAGATGTATCACTGTGGTGCAACTAAAAAGTTATGTAATAAGAATACAAATGCTTGCCCAGCAAATGATTTCTTACAATATCAATTGCAACATGCAAAGGGATGTAAGCAAGAACACTTACTGCAAGGACAGATGTATATTGATCATTCTTTAAAATCACCCTGAAAGGTCATTTTGTATGATCAGATTCAATAAAATAGTGTCAGTGACATGACAATGCCCACAGATCTGGAGGTGATTGTTGGAGAATATATTCTTACTGTACCAGTGAGAATAGCTTTGAAACCTGTCTTGAGTCCTCCATTAATTTCAGCTTAAAACTGCAGTAGTTACTAATGCAATCTAGCTTGATAACAAACAGCTTCTGTAACAAGTAATGATAGTTTAAGTATGTTGCCGTGAAGAAGCAGTCTGAACTATAGTCTGTCTAAAAGCCATCTAAACTTAACAGTTTCATAGATATGCTGTCATAAAGAAAAACTGTGAATTGTAATATGTTTCAAAGCTATCAAAATCAATTAGTTTTATGTATCAAAATCAATTAGTTTTATGTGTTTAGAGGAGAAGATGGTTTAAACAAAGGGGTATTGCTAAATTATTTCTACAGAAAATGTTTGTGGCTTAGTTCTCTAAGTACAGTTGTTTCCAGCAGATGAAATCATCTTAATATACTTTATTTAATTACACATTAAAGGTGTTTAGCTTTATGCTCTTGTGTGATTGCATATTATGTGTAGATGTAAGCAAATGCTATTACATAAAATGAGGTATAAGAACATGGCATATCTAAACATTCCTAGTAGCATATTTAAAACAGCATTGCAGTATAAGGCTGTGTACTAATGTTTTCTGGTACTATACCTGTGGCAGACAGTACCTACAATATTTGGGAGGAGGTGATTAAAAGAACATTTCTCAGGGTATAAAGGAACTTATAGTTCAATCATGTATCAACTCGCCTTGTGACCTAAACCTCATAATTTGGATGACAGATTTGACATAGAAAAAAAAGCTAACTTGAAGGAAACATGAGTATGTCATACAGAAAGAGAGAGACAGTGAGAGAGAAAATTAATATATTTGTTGTGTACATTCAATAAACCCAGGATAACACAAAATTGGTTGAAAGTAGATTACGAATTATAATAATGTGACATTGAATTCTTTAAACAAATACTGCTCACATATATGTTATCAAATGAAGACAGTTGGAGTGGTGCAATAAAATGTATAGTGTAAAACTCAGAAAAACAAATCTAGCTAAAGAATGTGTACATTACAACAGAGCTGCTCTTAACTAAAAGCTTCACATTGTGTAAAAGGTTAAAGGAGCAGAATTTAAAGCTGTTATGCTATATAAACAAAAGGGGGAAACTGATGAATTAACACTTTAATTAATAGTGTTGCCAAACAGGGCTGAAAAGATACAATTTAATGAAAATGATATGGCAGTATAGCATAAACTTCTAAGTTTATGAGTGATCTGTGCTCCTCAGTTTGAATCCTCAGTCTCCCCATACATGTTATGTAATTGTGCAAGTCCTGAGTGAGAATAAAAGGTTATGTACTTGCCATAACAATAGAGATTTATGATCCAGGTCTGTCCACTTCAATGGTTAGGGACAGCAGCTACAGGCCCTAGCTGCCTCAGTACCCAAAGCTTTCTGAAGTTGTAACAGCAATTCCTCCCCTACTCTGAAAAAGCTACGTAGATCTTTTCACTTCCAGATCTCTGCAGTAACCTAGAATAACTAAAACCCACACACACAAGAACAATAATAATAATAATCATAAATAGTGTTCCCTAGGCCTCACCGCCTAAGGACAGGGGGAAAAATGGTGAGGTCGTTGAAGTGGACAAACATGGATCTTAAATACCTATTGCAATAGTAAGAATATAACGTTCATATTTGAAATGGTTTATTCTATACATCTCAATGCTTGGGACACTGTACCAAACTAAATTATTTCAGTGGCATCAGTGATTGACCTGGACCTTGAAATTCTGTCCAGCTTTTAATGTTATTTGAAATGTGTTGAGTAGCCCATTTTGCTGCCACACAGATATCATCTAACAAACAATTTATCCAAATGTCCATTAGATATGATGTGCTATTCTTTGCCATAATTTTAATAACAGAATACACATCCCAAAAGCCAGCTATACAATGTGATCATGGAAGCTTTTTTCCCAAAATCTGTTTTCTGCACAAGTGAATCACTTTGTGGAAGATGAGACAAGGTACCTTTGAGATCAGTGATAATAATCTGGAACAGTCTGTCTGTTTTCCAAGTTAGAAACCTTAACTATATTTCAGAGGATAGATCAAGGTGGGGAAAGGTTAGTTTCTTTAAGAAAAAAAATGTCATGGGGCAAAGGCTTCTTAAATGGAGGTCCCTGTAGGAAGGAGACTTTCAGAAAGACATCACATATTTTTAAGGAAGATAGAGAATAATTATTTACGTTTTGATGAAAATTAAGTATGGTTGGTACACATAATCATGAAGAACTAGACTAGACACATTAACAGAATTTAGTCCTTTGGAAGTTCCTCAAAAGGAAAACCTAATCCATTTGTTTCTATTGTTTAATCTCCTGGAAAATATCTGGCATGAAATTATAATTTATACTACCCTAAGTTGGTATTTGATCAAAAAGTATGATCTAGACCACCCTAGGTGGGTATCTAGGCAGAAATGATGATAATGACCACACTAAGTGGATATTCTGGGTCTTTGGCTGTTACTGGAAGAGGAGTAGTTTTGCATTTAGGAAGAGAAAAATGAGGTGTGGATGCGATCTGAATGTTAGGTGAGTGTGGAAATTCTTGACTGGTCTCAGGTAGAGATGGTTCTCCATGGACAGGTAAAAAAAAGATTTTGTCCAGTCTCAATGGAATGGGAATCGACATGTTTGGTTCCAATACTAACAGATAACTGAGGTAAATCATTTTTTATCAGGAAGAATCACCCAAGAAGTAGCCATCACAGAGAGGAAGGCTTCATCACTTGAAGGAATTGTCTTGGATTGTAGTTATCGGGAGAGAAGACTGCTGACTGTTCTCATTCAGTCATGTCAATGTACAGTGCTGGGGACTCAACTGATGAGACAAAGATCTATTACACTTTGTATTCCTTCGGATAATTGGAGAGGAAATGTTTGAGTATGAAGGAAGATGAATGCAACTGTGATATGTGTCTATCGTGTCATTATCCAGAAACATGAGAAAAAGACTCAGAAACATGAGTGTCTAAGCTGAGGCTGATATCTGTGAAGGGGCCAAGCAATGATCATTCAACAGTAGGTGCTGCAATGGGGTCTCTTCCATCTCCTTCAATATTAACACAGAGGTATCCCACCAATTTCCATAATCATAGCCCACCTTCCAGGATAAGCTAGATCTCCAATCTCTTATCACCATCACTGGTGCTGAGATATTCCTCAGGTCTCGTGGTGACACAGGTAACACCAAGGGTGTTCATGGCATAATCAGGAATGACCACTTAAAGTAAACACACCACGCCCTGGTAAGCGATAGCATGAAAGAAGATGTTGTGTCTTTCGGCTTTTCCCGGTTAGAGGTTGCCACAGTGGAACTCCGGTCCGCTAATGATTGGCAGTAGATTTTTACGTGCTGAGTTGCCAGCCTTGACGCACAACCTTCAATGAAGGTACACCCATTCACACATGTCTCCACAAAGAAGATGCTCTAGCTGAGAATCGAACAGGACAACGTCTTACTGTGAGGCGACAACGCTACAGCAGCACCACCACCGCAGTGAAAGAAGATGATGGAGATATTCCAAACATGGATAGATCTGTTGGTTTGGAAGGAAAGAGTAAATGTGTGGTGAAGAGATGTTGCCTTTTGAATGTTCACCAGCCTTGGCTCTAATAGTACTGAGGTGTGGTTGTGAACATGTGATGAGATGGAGGGGAACTAACACAGTCTGTTTAGCTGACCTAGATACAGAGCAAGAAGACAGGATGTTCATTTCCCACCAAGCCTTGACTAAATCTATTAATCATCTGTCCCAATTCACATTAAGATACATGGAAGAACTCTACAGAAAATGGGTAGAAGGGGCAAACATTGTAAAATCAGGGCCGGTGAGTACAATTCTGAACTGATCAGGCTCAGATAATGATGACTTGTTATTCAGTCTTTTCCTATGGCAGCAATCATGGATAGTGTTTTCCTTTTAAGTTGTAAAAGCACAGGAAGAGGTGCTATCCTTAGCTTTATCTAGCATATTAACAGGTGAACTATCCTGTATTTGTGGTCTGTTATAGAGAACTAGATAGGGTCATAGTGAGGACACAGCAGGGAATCTCTGTCCTTTTCTTTCTTTTTTTTTTTTTGTTTTCTTTTGCTAATCCTCCACAGGGAAATAAACAATTGGTAAAAATCCTTTCACAATCAGTTTATTATATATATATATGTCAGTAAAAGATGTTTGTTCCTTAAAATATCTATAAGGACAATTTCTCCTCTAAGTGTGCTACTAAACATGCAAACATATCTCTTGTAGGATCTGGTGTCCACATTTCAACATTTTCTTAAACCAGATTCCTTATCCATAATCTCTGCCTAACATACAACGTTATGTCAAACCCAGAGCTGTTGGACATGCTCCACTTAAAGAAATCCCAATCCCACCGAGCTACACGCTCTAGGAACCTAAAGCTTGTCACCACAATAAACAGAATATGCTGGAGGGATAGATTCCTGTCCCAGAGACTTCCCATACTCTGGAACAGACTACCTATCTATGTCAAACAGAGTTCCTCATTAGCACTCTTCAAGAAAAATCTTGATGATTGGATGGGAAATAGGAAATTCACCCCAGGGATCACTTCTGTGGCTCTACATGACAGGGACACAGGAAAATAATTTTCTTGGGTGGCGAAAGCCAGGGCACCTTTTTGGCTAGGCTTATATAGGCCCTAGGGCTGTTAGCCTAGTACCTACCTATGAATCACATACAACAAATCTCAGCAACATACTGTCATTATTACCAGTTTAAAACTGAGTGAGTAAAGAATAAAATATCTTCCAAAAATGGCAATGACACTGCCAAGTAGGGAAGAAAAGCTTTAAATGAAATAATCACCATAAACATTCCAGAATGGGAAAGATTTGACTTGAATTGTGTAGAAAAACACTGGGAACTGAATAACTTGCCAAAAAAAAGACAAATGGTGAAAAAACACTCCAGACCCTTATTGATTAGCTCCATGGGTCCAGTGTTTGGAGGTTCCCTTTGTCCTTATAGATTATCTCCATGATAAGTCTTTCTGTGGCTTTGCATAAAAGCCTGATCAAACTTACAGTTTTACAACTGCCTAGGTGTGTGGAAGGTCCTCCTTTATGAGCAGAATGACCACAGCTGTTCTTCATTCACTTGATACACAACCTAACGTATAACCAACTAACCTAATCTAATCAATCCTTACCGTTATGACTTAGCTTTAAAGAAACAAAGCTGCAGGTTTAACAAATCCTAACACATCCCTCGCTATAACACTAATGTACATGCACAATTAACTAGAAAGCATACAGGAGATCTAGAAAACAAAAGCAAAAAAAAAAAAAAAAAAAAAAAAAGATCCCCTAAAGCCCATTTCAGCAGACATCCCAGCCTTGCTAATCAAAATTTACTCTCCTCCATATAGTTTTCTGTGTTGTTTTCTCTATGCCATGTGAAATCTGGTATATTTGTCCTTGGAGCCTTGGTTCTTTCTCTAATCTTATTTCTGTATATCTATTTGCTTATGTGTTTGCTTTTTGAATTCCCTCTTTTACTGACCATATCGTTAATACTTATTATATATATCATTAAAAATCAAGGTTTACTGTCACAATCTTTTCCTAAACCAACATACACTGCTTATGTAAAAACCTTCTGATCACACCCTGTTCTCCATTCCAGTTAAATCAGTTTTGTGACTTTGTCCAGGATTCACCTTCTGCAATTTCTCCCCGGATTCTCTACTATTTGAATAACAAACAGACTTATACACTTAGTTGTTTTAATCAGTTACTCATAATTACCAAAACAAATACACAAGGCTTATTGCAATCAATCATTTTGATATCACAGCCTACCCCATCTCAATCATTTATTCCAGAATATGTAATTATTTAAACATCCTTCCATATTTCTATGTGTAGTATTTTCATCTTTTTAATTAGCTGTCCATATTGTGATGTATGCTTTTAACAAGTGCTTCTATTCAATATCTTTACAAATGTTTATCTAGTTCCAAAACAATCTTGGCCAGGAAGGTAGTGACATGGAGGACTGGACAAGAATGAAGACTTAACCGAGAAAGTATGGTGCAATTCAAACTAATAATAGCCTGTACTACACCTTGTCAAGATGTTTTAACACCTCATCCACAGAAATAGGAAATCAAGCTGTCATCAGTTGTTCTTTCTTAATATTTTCTTACTTAAACTGTTTATGGTCTTCCTCAACATGATATTGGCAACAAGGGGATAAACTGCAAAAACTGCTGACTCTCCCATTCCGTCTAAACAACCTGCTAATGTAGGAATACAAGTTCCTATGCACACAACTGAAAGGGACAACTAAGTGTTTGAAGGGTAAGAAATCATAATTCTTATTTTAGTCTCTGTCTCCCAGGATTAGGATCAGGATATTGTTAATGTAACAGAGGTTGATATAATAATAGTCATAGAACCAATTGATCAAGCACTTTGGAAGTTTCCTCCCTAGCACAATACTACCTAAAAATGGGTAGTTTTATACTTCACTCAAAAGATTAGTCAGTGGTTTTTGGTTAATGAGTGAATAGGACAGAAACTTCTATATAAACTTTTTGATAAGGAGGCCATGTGGTTTATGGGAAGCTCAAATCATCCCTAGGGATTATGACTTTTAATAGGTTTGTAGAGTCCTAATGTAAACTGCCCTGATTTTTCATTGTTTTCTTTGATGCACTTGCTATGATTAGTCGTTCAGACCATATTATGGTTGAGAGTGACATTTAATTTGTCCCCAGATAGCTACTGTTTACATGGGGAGATGGGAATGCTCGATTTATGGAAGGACTTATGACACAATGAGGCTAGATGCCTGCTGGAAGCCATATTAATATCTTTTGGGGATCTATCAGGATAGTTACAAATATTAGATGATAAGGATGAAATTTGTGGAGAAAATGGTGGTAAATTGGTGCATATAATTTGGTCCCCTTCAAGATGAACACCTGAAAGAAATGGTGGTGAGCTGATCATATTTTTTTGTTGTTATTTTTTAGGTGATGATGATGATGATGCCAATACCTTCCTTATGAAGATGTGAAGGATGTTTGGAATTAGAAATCCCTCAGATGCTCACCACATTCAACAGGGTGGAAAAGCTTCAAGCAATGTACCACTTGTCTGTGTAAAGCAGCTGCAAGGATTATTAAAGATATCAGAGTGAACAATACAAGGGAACAAGAGAATACAGGTATCATGAAGTGGGAAGCTTACACAAGAACAAGATTTAAGGACCCTTATCAGGTCAAGTTATATAAAAACACTGATATAGAAGGTAGGTTGGCAAAGTTGTTTTTAGAAAGGACAGTACCCAGAATCTGGACAGTGGGGAATAGACCATAGAAAGTACTGACTTGGATATTTAAACAGCAAAGGCACCAAAAATAAATAATTTCAATTCAGCTTGGGGAAACAGGTGTACTAAACCATCTGGCATTAATACAGTTTACTATTTTATATAAAGTGCCGTATGCAAAGATAGTAAATACCAGTCTAGGGTGGCATAAGCCTATATTATAGTTTTATAGTTTCATAGTTTAGTACTAGGCTATCTGCCCTGGGGCATTTATAAGCCTAGCCATAGTGATGTGGCTTTTGCCACCCCATGTAATGGTACAAAAGTGTACAGAATAGATTTAGAATACTGTGCCTCTGTCTAGTAGTGACACAGTGAAGACCCCCTTACATAACAGAATTAGTTTACTGTGCCTCTGTCTAGTAGTGATACAGAGATGACCCCCGGGGTAAACCTACGATCTCCCATCCACTCGTCAAGATTTCTCTTGAAGAGAGTCAGTGAGGGGCTCTGCCTAACATGAACTGGGATTCTGTTCCAGAGTATGGGAAGCCTCTGAGTTATGAATCTGTCCCTCCAGCATATCCTATTCATATTTGTGCTGAGGTTTAAATCTTTAACTCTCGTGGTTCTGATGGATTTGGATTTTTTGAGGTGGAGCATGTCCATCAATTCCTGATTGGACATGGCCTTGTACATCAGGCACAGATCACCTCTGAGTAGGCGGTATGCTACTGAATAGAGCTGGAGTTTCTTTAGTCTGGCAGCATATGACATATGTTGGAGACCCTTGATCCTCTTGGTGAGGTACTTTTGGGGTCTCTCCAGCTGTTGCAAGTGCCGGGTGAGGTACATACCAAATGGGGCATTGTACTCTATCATGGGCCTGATAAGGGAGGAGTATAGGGGTACAATGACCTCCTTTGATCTGGATGTGAATCCCTTCATGATAAGGTGGGCAAGGTAGAAAGTCTTTCTAACCACTTTGGCAACGTGGGTGTCAAATGAGAGGTCACTATCGACTTGGGTCCCCAGGTCTCTGATTACTTTTTCCGTACTCAGTGGGTTACTGTCTATGTGATAATTTGTGGGTACTTTGTTTTTCCCAAAGGGGATGACTATACATTTTGGCATTTAGTTTAAGGCCATGACTCCGCACCAGTTGCCCGTTTCAGTGAGGCCTTTCTGTAGGATGTATGTGTCAGCTGGTGTATCGACTATGGCACCTAGTTTGCAGTCATCTGCGAACTTTGTCAGCCACAACCCTCCCATGTTTGCTTTCACATCTGAGAAATAAATGCCGAACAAGAGGGGTCCCAGGACAGAGCCCTGTGGGACACCACTTGTGACTGGCTTTGAGTCTGACATGGCTCCAGCGATTTTGACTTTATGGGTTCTATCCTTTAGCCAGTTTGCAACCCATCTTGTGACATATGGATTTACATTTAAGCTGTTGAGCTTGTCTATGATGCCTGAGTTGGGTATTGTGTCGAAAGCTTTAGCCAAGTCCAGGTAGGCTGTATGGACTGCTTTGCCCTCGTCAATGGCTCTAGTGACTGTTTCGAAAAAGTCAACCAGGTTCAAAAGGCAGGATCTGCCCTTTACAAAGCCGAACTGGGTGGGATCAAGTGTCTGTAGGTCCCCAATGTCTCTGTTTATGAGTTCCATAATGATTCTTTCCATAGCTTTGCAGACCAGGCTGGTTAAGCTTATGGGGCGGTAGTTACCAGGGTCTGTAGAGGTGCCACTGCTGCTGTATGCCAGTGTTCAGGTACATATCTTGTAGTAAGGCTAAGGTTAAATAGCATTTTTATGTGCGGGTTTAGCTCCTCTTGGAGTTCACGTAGCATGCAACCCGGGATACCGTCAGGTCCCATTGATGCTGTGTTTTTAGCTTTGCTGAGGGCGGTTCTCACCTGGACATCTGAGATGACAGGGAGGTTACATTCAGCTGGGATAAGTATTTCTTCTTTTGGGGGTGAGGGAAGGGAGAAATTTGCACTGAACCTGTCTGCCAGAATGTTGGCAATATCTGTGGGTTCAGTGTATTTTTTGTCATTGTGAACTAACTCTGAGCATATCTGAGACTGTCCACTTCCACAGAATTATATCAGCTTTGTGCAATATATTGAAGGTTCATGTCTTGGATGCTGAAATATATCTTGGTCTACTAATAATGATCGATTGAACCAGGTATCGACATTTACAAGCTCCATCACAAAAGGTTGACTTTGCAAACATTGACACTCTTGCTATGTATAGCATAAAACACAATTATTTTGCAGGGGAGCAAGACACCTTGCATCACATAACCCCTGACTAATTAGATATGGAAACAGACATACTAACTCCAAGATTTTATACAACATTGGAGAAAAAGGGCATATTTCCCAACCTCAGGAATTGTTGACCATCTGTGTAGTAAACTAAACAGATGTCAATGAATGAGGGATTCAGTGATACTCAGTTCCACCATACACACACATATACATATATATATATATATATATATATATATATATATATATATATATATATATATATATATATATATATATATATATATATAGTGGATGTGTATTTGCAAAATTAAACAGATTCTAAATATTTATTATGTATTTGCAAAATTAAACAGATTCTAAATATTTATTATACAATGAAGCAAACTGCTATGCTACAAGTATGAAAGTTATGATGAATAACCTAAAATACCAAATTCCATGATAATGTCATACTTTTTCAGAACTTAAATGGTCCAAATTCTGAATCTGCCTACATTTTTTCTTGGAATCATTGAAAATCAGTGTTCCTGTTGCAGCCTTAGTTAGCAATATTAAACTACAATGACTGCATAACGCATAACCTTATCTAAAAAACTGTATATAAAGATTTAGTGCAGGAATAATAATATCTAACACTGTCATTATACTTGAGTTATGAACTAAATGGCCATTTCATCAGCTGTCTGGATCCTTTTGGAGTGTTGATGTATTTTGCCTTACAAATATTTGTACCCCTCTTTTTCATTTGTTCCATCAGCATATAATGCAGATAATGGGCTGGATTCAAAATGGTACCAATATATGTACCCAGAGCTGTACACATCACAGTACTTTTCTCTGATTCAGCAATCATCTTTACACAGTGCTGCAAGGTCCTCCAACACAAAGATGTGCAACACCACGATGCTGAATGCTAATGAGGCATTCTGGTAGGAGAGGCATATGCTAATTAGCCATGTGTTCTCTCCCTGGAACTGCCTCCATACAGCTGAGTGATTCAAGAAAGTGTTTGACCATGTAGATCAGCAATGCCATGCCTACCATGTCGGGGTAGTGAACATGGCCAAACAGAAAAAACATTGTAATGGACCTTTGAGGGTGGGGGGATACACTAGACACCAGGAATAATTCTTTAAAGTGTTGTAAAGTGTTAACATCATAATGGGGATTGGGTGGTGGAGATACACAAAACCACCAGGGCCTAATACATATGGACCATGATGGTACTAAAGTGTTAAGGGGAGGAGGGAGCCATGCGAGGATAGATAGGTTAGGGTCTGTGGAGTGTGTGTGTGTGTGTGTGTGTGTGTGTGTGTGTGTGTGTGTGTGTGTGTGTGTGTGTGTGTGTGTGTGAGCGAGTGACAGGGGGAATGACACAGCCTACATGAGTAGCAGGTTACTACCTTCACATACAGATCAGCCATGATCTGTATGTCACAGTAGTAACTGTGATTCCAGAAATGTGCAAATTAGCCTGTAACAAGGTTTTATCTCATCTTGGCTAACATGTTTTTGAATTGCAAGTGGGCATGTTGTGGTAGATTGAACTTTTGGATTATGCTATAAACTATGTGAATTCCTGGAATACCTAATGTCAGATGTGAAAAACTTGAAAAAGATAGGCCCAGCCATTTACCCTTGCAGAATGTCTATCATTACCTGCATTGCAGATGCCACTATCTAAATTACTATTACTTTGTTTTCTCAACACCCAGGCCACCTCATCGACCATATAAATAACAGTGGCTTTTTCCCAGCCACTGCATTATTTCTGCTTCCACTGCTGCATACAATTCAAGGCTTTGCTACAGTCAAATCAGTTAAAAATTACAGTAAACTATAAATCAGACACACACACACGCGCACACACACACACACACACACACACACACACACACACACACACACACACACACACACACACACACATAAAACACTTTCCTTAATAAAGGTGACCTTATAACTGACCTCAGAAAGACAGATTCTAATGTTAAGAGAGTTAAAAATAGTACTATTAATTGTGGCAGTTAGAGCAGACAACTAAAACGTAACCTGTAAACAAGCTGCTTTTTGTGCCAAAGAGAAAAGGTTTACATCTTTATACTTTAATTGGCTACTTCGTTACCTGGAAAAATTTACTTAACCAGACTGGGCTTTGGGCAAATGGAAATTTGAACTCAGCTCCTTAATGGTCTCCAGGACTGCATGCCTATCAACTAATTATGATTTACTTTAATACTATATAGACTTTTTAGTGTTAAATAAATATTTTACATATATATATAGATATTTATCTATCTATATATGTATCTGTATATGTTTCTACAATTATCTATCTATATGAATATCTATCTATATCTATCTATCATATATATATATATATATATATATATATATATATATATATATATCGCAGTTGCAAACAACACCTAGTATTTAAGTCAAAAGTCAACTCAAATCAAAGTAAACTTTATCATCATTCAGAAATCACACAAGTGCAAAAACTGAACAAAATTCCGTGTCTCCGGACTCAGTGTGCAGACAACGTATAGACATGCTAATACATCACGAACATGCAGGTAGACAAATACTGCACATAATTAGAAACACATTTTAACACTTTTCACAGTGAACACTTACTTGCACGAAACTTTAATATTCACTTATTACAGAACTGTAATTGAGGAAGCAAGCATTCTTCTCAGAAGAGATGACGTATAAATGTACAGTGCGTCTGGATATTACTGTGGGAATTGATGTATTGATCTTACCTTCAACTTAGATAATTGTCCCAAATCCTTAGCAGCACCAAAGATTGTCTGTGCTCCCTGTAAATAGGAACAGCAAAATAAAGTCAAACTTTTGTTCTTTCTAGGTAAGATGCATTGCTCTTGATTCATAAAAATAAGACATTGAAATAGTATTCTTATAAACATATTCAGGGGTGACAGCAAACCAGACATATCTGCATTATGTGCAAACATTCAAATTACTTCTGAAAAAATACCTATGTCACGTTGTTCCCGTCTAATTTTCCAGTGTACAATATACCTGCTTTCTGACAGAGTCTACAAATGACCTTAATCCCTTAACTAAAGTAGTCAACAGAAAGGGATTGTGGTAAGATATTTCAATTGCAAATATCATTTTAGAATGACTGTTAAAATATGTCAGTCAGTATCTAAATTTTCCTGCTGATAATTTAATTTAGCCTTTGTTTACTAGAATAGTTTATTTATTTATCCTTTGTTTACCGGGTTTGTCGCATTAAGCTAGTAGCCTCTTTTCATGGCAGACTTGAGTTGGTTTTTTACTAGTAAGAGAAATATGGCCAGGGTATCAGGGAACTTCCCCTACTCTTTTTCAGAGGTGCTGTGGGATCTTTTACATCCACCTGAGCTACCAGTATCTCATGCCGACAGGACCTCAGTTTAATGTTGAATCCAAAGAACAACACATTTTAGGGTGCAGCCCCCTCCTATGCCACACTGCTGTATTGGCTATTGATCTAACGGTTGCAGAAACAGACCTCACAGCCGTTATGCTACTGACACTGTTGAAAATCTGACTTGGTTGAGAATGAACTGGTTTTCAGCAGAGGCCCAAGGAAAAAAGTTCCCTATATTGTACAATCGTTTATCCAATCATAAAAGATTAAACAAAAAGTTGGAGAATTATATAAATACCATTTAAAAAAATCAGACATTTTATACAGTACAAGAATCCACATCCAGCAAATACACTGCATGCATATAAGGAGATATTTATGCAGAGAAACAGCTTAAAATTAGTGTCAGTATACCGCCTTTGTGTAGTAAAATCATTTGGGAAAACACACTTCTAAGAGGAGAGAAAATTATATTAGGAAGACAGTAATAGTGGGAAAGACAGTTGAGTGAGAATAGGAAATTAATGAGAAATCAGAAGTGAGGAAAGATGCAAAGTCAGGATTTATTCTACAGATGAGAAGAGATGAATTATATTAGCATCACTGACATCAGACTGGCTCGATGCAGAAGCAGATCCATTTTTCTCTCAGGTGACATTTTATTTTTTTTTGGTGAAATTTCCATATTTGTCTGTTTTTAGTGATGGAGAGATAGAGTTCCACATTTTTGAAATTGTGTTTGAGTATAGGAAGTCCTCTGCAGAATTGTAAGATTTTGTTATGTCAAGAAGAGATGTCTTTTTATCTTAGTTGTCTTTTAGAGGAATAGTGTTTTATGATTCTTTTTTATGATTGAGCAGTTGTCTGGCTTATGCAAGATTTTGAGTACAGTGGCAAGTTGCAATAAAAATAGGATGTGGGGTAGTTCTAGCCAATTAAGTTCCCAGAGTGCTAGCTAGTGGTGTGGCCGGTAGTAATGTTTAACAGCAAATCTGGCATTTTTGTTAAATGTCCAGAATAGACTTCCTATACACATCAAACAGAGCACTTCGCTGACCCTCTTCAAGCGCAACCTTGATGAGTGGATGGGAAACCACACATTTGTCCCAGGGGTTCCACCTGTGTCCCTCATTGACAGGGGTGACAGATGCGGACTGAGGTTTCTTTTTGGGGATAAACTCTTGGCTAGGCTTGGATGGGCCCCTGGGCCATTAGCCTAGTAACATCCTATGATCCTATGAAAACAAATAAATTTTAAATAGCCCTCAGTAAATTCATAGATTTGGAAACCCTGAACTATTTAAAAAGAAACTTATTATTTTCTACTTCGTTCAGGTTACTTAGCAGTGACTTTAGCTTGGTCTCTAAAGTAATGTACATTCTGGTTCTATTTAAAAATGTACACCTGGAACCAACTGCTGGCACAGCTGACTGAAAGCTGAGGAATCTAATATCAAAATACAGATATAAATAGTAGAGAAAACTGAAGTGAGATTTCACAATACCTTTAAAGGATATGGAATAAACTCCTTTCAGTCTTAACACATATATACGTGTGCACACACATACACACACACACACACACACACACACACACACACACACACACACACACACACACACACCCCTGCATGCACATACCCAATTACACACACACACACACACACACACACACACACGCACTCACACACACACACACGCGCACACACACATGCATATACAGCTACGCATGCATGCACAAATACACACATAAATATGCATGCGAACATAAGAATTTACATAGATGCATTGCATGTTTCTTGAAAGCCACACACATACATACATGCACACATGTACAAACACAGACAGGCACACACATACACACACACACACACACACACACACACACACGCACACATACACACACACATACGCACACACATACACACACATACATACTCACATACCTGAATGTGCATGCACACAAAAATTCACATAGATGCAATGCAAGTTTCTTGAAAGCCGTTAGCTAGTTTACTTGACAACCGAACATATGATCGTCTAAACATATCACCTTAAATAAAAAAGATGAGTCCATAAATAGGTTCAAGAAGACTTACATCTATAATGTCAAGGCTTATAGACCACAGTAAAGTAAGCTATTTCAGTTGCACTATACTTTTTTAAATAGCTTTCTTGAAAGCTTATCAATTTCACATATTTTCCAAATTCAGGTAAACTTTGTAACATAAAGCTCCTGACAGAATTATACTAAGAAGCTTTATGAAATTAAGAGTGCATGCAGCTAAATATTGCAAAAAACAAATGAGGGACAGGAGCTATGCAGTACACTCACTAATCAACTGTTAATTCATACTCAGCATGACATAACACAACCCCTGTTAACAGATTTGCTCCTAATGCGAAGTTTACGTCGGCTTTTAGTGTGGCACATTTTTCTTCTTCCATCTCCAAAGCCATCGCTGTGCCATTGCTAAATATGAATAGCAGTCCTGGATGACAAGGGACATATTTACTGAATAAAAATGCACATTTAATCCCTGCTTTTCTCTAAGTTTATCTCCTTAAAAATAGCATCTTAGATACAGGGAGGAAAAAAAGGGAAGTAGGAAGTGGTAGAAAATTCTGGAAATGACTACAATTCCTGGCTCTGGTAAAATGGGTATAAAATTTAACAATTTTTGATAAAACAGTAGAAGACTATCAGCACCACCGATGGTCTTCATAATAAAGCAGAATAAAAACAAGGGCATCGTATAATATTGGGTTTGTGAAGACAATACTGGCATCATCACAAAGTCAGCCGTACTCTATTAGTGTCATTAGTAAGCTTTGTTTACTTCCAAGTATCAGCAGGTTCATCAGGTTCTAAGGGTATGTTTACATGCTTTCATTTAAGGCAGGAGACACTGTTTATTATAGGCAAAATCAAAAAGAATAAAAACATCAGACATACTTCTTCTATGGAAACACTTTAATTCTGTACAGATTTTCACACCACTCCTTTTATGCCATGTAAATGACAAGCACACATATTACAAGGTGCGCTGGGTTGAATCCCCAGGCAAGTATCAGTGCTTTCTTTTTGAGGGTGGGAGTTGGTATAATCGTTGAGATGTTTACCTCACAGACACAAGGTACAGAGTTTGACTCTAACGTGAAAGGGAAATTGGATAGACTTAAAATAATCCACAAAGGCAGTTAGTCTAACACTTACCTGTGAATCATTTTCTTTTATGCCTGGGACAGTGGGAATGCACCAATCATTTATACAGTAAATACTATACCATGCTGCAAACAAAAGTCTACAAAATTTTCATTTTGTCATAGATGCTTTTACTATGTACGCAATTTGACAAGAGGAACAAAATATAAATATGAATATTTTCAGTTCTAACAAATAAATATGACAATGTTGAAAACAAAATGAGCATTAAACGTGTTCCACAACAATTGATTGTTTTTATAGAGAAGTATATCTACGGTTTGTTAATGGGGACAGCCACTGCAAGAGGAAAGCATTAGGGGGCATGGTCATCAGATCCCATCTGGTCTTCAATGCATCACCAGCACCAGAAGTGAATGCCTGTATCGTGGTCAGAAATGAAGCACTATAGCAAACTGTGCATGGCATAAACTGCATCAGTTTTTTTTTTTTTTTGATCATCAACTTAAAGTTAAGGGACGTGCCAAACTGGGCTTTTACAGAAGTCATGTACATTTTAATTAATGAGCAAAAACAGACATACAATTTTATTTTTTGCTTCAATTAACAAACTGATGAGAATAACTTAATGACAAAACTTGGGAACAACTAAATACAATCAAAATCATTGTTTTTCATTCCAATGGCAACAAAATTTACTCTGTAACATTGTAGCTGACATTTGTGTGGTAGAAATTGAGTTACCCAACCATTTTTGGCTGAGGGGCCATATACCAAACATTTCAGGGGTCACTTACCATGCTTTGCAAATTGTAGGAGCCACATTAACATCTCCAACATGTATGTGTCCATTCAAGACAGTAAGTTATGGGAGATGCCGGAGGCCATATAAAATGCTTTGGTGGGCCAGATTATGGTCCTAAGGCCACCTGATGGACACCTTACAAGTACACCAAAGGCTGAGAAACCCAACTACCTGGAAAATGAATTAACATTGTTGGTAAAATTTGAACAATCACATGCAGCTGAGCTGCATCTCTGTATTAATTTCCCCAAACATCCCATTTACTATGTAGGGCTTCCTTATAGATGGTCGAGTGAAATTCCCTGAGCTTCATTTGCCTGCTGGAAAAAAAAGAGAGAGAATCAGAAAGTTGCTTGCAGAGTGTGTGTGTGTGTGTGTGTGTGTGTGTGTGTGTGTGTGTGTGTGTGTGTGTGTGTGTGTGTGTGTGTGTGTGTGTGTGTGTGTGGGAAAGTGAATGGAAGGGGGATTCTGCTACCTGTATGAGTAGCAGGTCACTACCACTGATCTTCACATCGCAGTAGTAACTACAATTCAGGAAACATACAAATTAGCTAATAATGAGGTCTTAGCTTGTCACAGATAACATGTTTCTGAATTGCAGAAGGACACGCCACACTGGAAGGACCTTTCTATGGCAACCCTGTGTTTCCAAATTTTAGCCAAAGATTCCACTTATGCTGTGGTGATGATGCCATAAGAAGTCAGAAACATGAATGTCTACAGCTAGTGGGGTTTGGCTTTTCTGACCTGAAATTGTCTATAAATAGAATTAAAAGAAAAAGTCATGGACATTCAGAATTGCCATTTAGCTGAAACACCTGAAGTCCTTAAAGGATAATTTGCATATATCACATGTCGTCTCTAATACAAATGGTTTAAGGTATCACACAGTGGAAAGTCTAGCTTTGCTAGATTTTTTTTTTTTTTTTTTAACTGATTGGTTCTTTCTGTGTGACCTTTTTACTTATTGTTTTAGTTTGGTGGTTGGGATATTTTTCAGTCACCCTAATGTTTATGGATATCAGTTGGGTACAATAGCCCTGTGTTTCCAAATGTTAGCCAAGCATTCCACTTATGCTATGTTGATAATCCCATAAGAAGGCAGAAACATGCATGTCCTCAGCTAGTGAGGTTTGGCTTTTTTGCTGTGAAATTGTCCATAAATAGCCTTAAAACAAAAAGTCATGGGCCAGGATTCACGAATCCTCCATGTAAGACTTAATAAGTCTTACTCGGAGGCTGCAGTTGAATGGTATGACGTCAGCGTGCCATGAATATTCATGAGGGCATGCTTACTCAACCGTAACTCTTACAAGGACCGAGTATGAAAGCAGGGGGTGTGTCCGACTGCTGAGCAGTCTAAATGTCCACGCCCCTGCAAGTGTTTGAAAAGCAAAATGTCAACACACAAGAGCGAGTTCGCTCAAATGTACTTGCACCCAACACCACACTCCCTGAAACTGTAAACCCCCATCACAATTATAAAAAGTAAAATATTAATTTATTTTTTAAATCCACGATATAGCTGCCCGAATTTGCGCGTGTGTGCATGGGTGTGCCCATTGCTTAGCTGTAGTTAGCAATTCCGACATGGAAGAGCATAAGAAAGAATGTTTATGCAAATCACAACAAAATTGCAATAGCGTAATGGTAGAGCGTTTGCACAAAGAGGAGGCGTTCACAGTTCGAGACCCACCATTTCCCTTTGTACTTATGTTTTAAATCAGTATATGAAATAATACCAGACATATATGATTAACATATTATTAAAAGCAGTGAAATGGCCAATGTATCAGTGAACAAAATATATATTTTTAAAGGATCCAGATATATAATAGCCTGCTGTTAAGCAGCACTTTAACCAGCTAAACAGAGGTGCCCATAGTTTAATAGCGCTTTACCCAGCTAAACAGAGGTGCCCATAGCTTAATAGCACTTTACCCAGTGCAATAGAGTTGCCCAAAGTTTAAAAGCACTTTACCCAGCGCAATGTGTTTGCGGGGACATGCGCGCCGCGCCAACCAGGGCACCGTAGGGCACTGGGGAGCAACGTAGAGATAAGTTGCTTAAATGCAGCCACACCCCCTAGCCTGTCTAGACAGTATTAAAATAAAAGAATGACAAGGTTCGAACCGAGGACCCTGTGCATCATATTCAAAGTACAGAACCACTAAGCCATGACAGCTTAGGAGAAACAGCCACTATTAGCATACATATACTTAGAAATGGTAGATTAACCATTACTAAGCAGGTCTGCAGTCAGCCTAGAATTCTCAAAAATGGCCAATCACAAAAAACTGCAGGAAATGCGGCATATTTAAGCCCCATAGGCGGGAATACTCACCATAACTGATTGTAGCTCACATTTGCAGTCAGAATGGCAGGTGCAGGAGAGGGTTCACGCTTCCGAGCGCAGCGTTGGGGCATCAAGGAGTCGAAATACATGGTTTGGCTCCTTGTCCACCGTCATGAGTCCAGACTCCTGCAGGGCCAGTTCCAAGGGACGGAGTACAAGACTGAGGCTTGGAACCGGTCAGCTCATGACCTCACCAGTGTCACAGGCGCTCCTCGCACTGGTGAGCAGGTCCATCACCACCATGCAGACCTGAAGAGATGGAAGCAGGACCGCCTGAACCAATGGATACAGGAGGCCCGTGGGATGCAGGATGCCCCACGATTGAGTATGTAGCCATGGAATGCAGTATGTAAGAATTGATAATTGAGTTTGTATAATGGATAGGTATGTCTCAATATCCCTTCATTTACTTTACAGCTGCAGGTGACCGTGCTGCGAATCAGCAAGCCTATGCTGATAGGCTGCAAAGGCTGCACCACCAGGCAGGTTAGTGATTATTCTGCATGTTTTGTTATATAAAATAGGGGAGAGAGCATGAAATAAAGTGTTGTAGTACAATAATACAGCCATAAAATGGCGTGAATAAGTCCTCTGCATGTACTGTTATACGAAAATTCATAAAGCTAGAAAAAGAGCATAGTAACCCATTAAGAAAGGTAACATATGTCTGGAATAAAATCTCTGCAGGTACTGTCATATAACATAAGTGAGTGAGCCTGAAAAAGTGTGTTCTAACCCATTAATAAAGGTATAATCTGTCTTGAATATGTCTTCCATACGCACTGTTACAACAAATAAAGGTGTGAGTCTGTGGAAAAGTGTGTAATGTCAGTAATAAAGGTTTAAAACCTGGAGTGTGTGTGTGTCACTTAGTTTGAAATGTTGTTGTACCCTTGCATTATACAAATAGTACTGTTTAAAAAGTGCTGGCAACCCAGAGTTCTGCAGTCCTATCTAAAGTGGGTGTTGGAAGTGCTAGCAGCTGTGAAGCATATATACAGTCCTCAACAGTCAGTTACTGGCTGGCATGCATAAGAAAATCTAGCATACGAGTAGCATGCTAATATGTTCCCCAGAAATGTGAGTGTGCTTCAATAAATGCAGGGTTCTGTACAAACTGAAGTTAAAATGTCATGTGAAAACATCCAGATATGTAGATAAAGAAATATAAAAGCAATCATGAAATATGTAGCAGTAACATCTGCATCTTGGACAGTTAGTATGTCAGATATAGGTCAAGTATATATTGAACTAGCCAAACCCATTACACAACCTAATGCATGGTGGCAAGTGTAATAATACATGTAGGGAATATACAGTTGCAGTCACTAGGAATGTAGTGGAGAGTAAAAGTAATTATAAGACGTTAACTGAGGTTCTTTTCTACACCCTACTGTTTGTGCATAAACCATGCAATTCCACACCTCAATGGGTATGTGTAATCTTAAATATTTGTTGGGACATATGTCCTATTGCTTTATAAATATTTGCATTCATGTTGATGCATGTGCCCTGTTCAAACACCACATTCATAGTGGCCTGTTGCTACCAAACATCCCTGCATGCTGTTGGAATATCCACTGTCATTCAATATATGCATGTGTTATGCTTATTGATCCACTGTTGGAACCTTGTTGTGTTGGGTTAATGGGAATATTACTGCATGCTGTTACAACTAATCTGGAATGCTGTTGTTTATGTTGTAATTAAACACACCTAATCACAGAACGTATGGGAAGGCCGGTCCCAGCGGACCCACCTGTCCCTCCTCAGTTGGCGAGTGCACCTGGCACCAGCAGCTCTGGTGCCCAGCCCAGGCTCCCCTCCTCCGTTGGTCCTGAGCCGCCTTCGGGTGGAAGCACTGCAGGGGATGGGGCTCATCCCCCCGTGCAAGCGTGGGTGGAGAAGGGCCACCTGTCACCCTTCGAAGGGTCCAGGCTGTGGTGCGTAGGGAGATCCAGCGTTCAGTCGCTGATCCCCTACGCCAGGTTGAGGCGAGAGTGGCGCGTCTCTCGGGTGAGCCTGCCCATCCTACACAGCCACCCTCAGGGCTGTGAAGGTGCAGTGGTGACTGCCCATGGGTGGGGATCTCAGTTCCACTGTTACCATCTCTGGGCTCATGGGCTTGCGATTTCCAAACAACTTTCCCCGTCAACTGTGTTCACCCACCCCATGTGTCAAATTCCGCCCCTGTATGCATCTTGTTTGTCTTGTCTGTTTACCTCCCCAACCTACCTCCCCAAATATACCTACATCCCCTACCTTACATTCCAGTCTCACCTGAAAAAAAAAAATAAAAAAAAGGGCAATCTGTTCCCACAAAACAATTTATGCCCCATACATAGCTGCCCATTTCGCACACATGTCCGCTGGACATGTAAACTGATAATTATAATTGGCAGTACAACATAGTCTGTTGCCCTCACCCCTCTCTCAGGGGTGGAAGGTTGCAAATTTCACACCAAATTTCGAACATATGCACAGCTGTTACTGGTAAAGAAATGGGCAGCTATGGGCCTTCCCTACACCCTTCCTGCACATCCCAGCTGGTTTCCCTACTGTCTTTCCCTCTTTGTGCCCCCTTTTTCACCACTTTCCTATCTCCCCATTTTCTTTTCTTTCAAAGAAATTAGCACGGGGGTTAGTGGGAGTAATCACTTTTAAGCAGTAGTTAGCAGGGGTGTGCGAGTGTGAGCTTGTGTGCGCTTAGCTAAGCATCGCTAAGCGTCACGCAAACCCGCTTACAACTGCTTAAAAGGCCCTTGTAATGCTCAGCAGCAAAATAAAATACCCCTGTCAGTCTCGAACCCCAGACCTTGGACTCATCAGTCTGCATGAAGTGCCACTACACCACAGCAGATATACAATAACTTGGTGCTGAAAGAAATATATCATGCATTACAATGAGTGAATGTAAAGGGAAAATTGGAATGGCATAACACAAATCTTGTTCTGTGGCCCTTAACCAGCAAGTGTTGTGGAATTGCATGACATGACTGTGAAAAGAGAACTAGCCATGCTAGTAGGGAATAATGTTACAGTAGCACCTTACAAACCCCACACAGTATCAGAGCAGGATAAACCCTGCATATTTCAATAGGTCAGAGGCCAGACCTCCCAACTGTGACTGATTTACAGGGATGTCCCTGATTTGCAAACAAATGTTAGCTGTGCCCCTCTGACTCCCTGTGAAATGTATTAACAGTAGGCAGAAAGGTGGGGAATCTCACTTAATGAAAAATGTCAATAAGTGAGAGTAGACACTGCTTGCACATCAGAAAAGCTGTAGTAATACATATGCGCCGAATTTCCTAAAGTCTCAACTGCAAAATATCTGAAATATATCCCACTTATATGTACCTTTCCCTGAGGCTGTTCAAATATATACCTGAGAGTATCTGAGGCCTGGAAGAGTCAGAAACACACAGGCATATCAGCTTGTCTGCTGTTACACACTCTGAAAATAGCTGTAGAATGAATTCCACAAGCATGCCCTTATGTAGGAGTACAACACAGAAATATCAAAGGATGTAGCCATGTACTGCTAGCAACCACCTGTGACAATGCCATTGTTCAGGTGCTGAAAAGACTGGTGTGGTGCACAGTCAAAGATTACTAGGCTAACCTCGGTCTACCATCTGGATATGTCCACAGATGGGAGCTACTGAGACAGACTACTAGACTACTAGCCTTTATAGACTAACAGGTACACAGCAACTCTGTATGTTCAGCAAGATAAACATCACACGATAATAAATAATGCTCTCTGCAGTTCTGCACCCCTACCCAAAAGTACTATATACCTGTGTAGTAAGGCACAACCAAGGGTGTAGGTAGGCATACACAGTACTGAAATATGTCCAGTTGTCCTGAGTAGACTGTGCTAATGTCAACACAAACAAACCACAAACTGTTCAGAAGTGAGTAATGTACTAATGACAGTATAGCAGTTCACAAACAGTGCATGTGCCTGATATTCATAACTGGTAGTACAACATACTTAGTTGTCCTCACCCCTCTCTCAGGGGTGGAAGCTTTCAATTTTCACTCCTAATGCATTGCATATGCACAGCTGTTGCTTGTAAAGAAATGGGCAGCTATGGACCTTCCCCACACCCATCCTGTACATCCTGAGCTGGTTTCCCTACTGTCTTCCCCTCTTTGTGCACCCTTTATCACCACACTCCTATCTCCCCATTTACTTTTCTGTCAAAGATATGAGCGCGGGGGTTAGCGGGAGTAAGCACTTGTAAACAGTAGTAAGCGGGTTTGCACCAGTGTGCGCATGTGTGTGCTTAGCTTAGTATTGCTAAGATAAGATAAGATAAGCTAAGCTAAGCTTAGCTTAGTATTGCTAAGCGTCACGCAAACCCATGCAAACCCGCTTACAAC